>NW_026095862.1:0-478 GCF_023614345.1 Adelges cooleyi
CAATCCTATTACACCCATGTGACTATTTTTGGTCAGCAAGGAATGTAGTCGGCTTATAATAACTCAGTAGACGTGGTTATTTCTGACAAGCGCACTGATTATTATAATACCATTGGTAGACCGTGTACTGAATTACACTTTAACGAGAAACAGATGGTCATAAGATAACGTTAAAACGCCAGTGTTTGAAATATTTTATGAATGAAAACATTCGTGTTAAAACAACGTTCACTTCGGCATATCAAGATCACATACTCAAGGAATATCGACAAGGTCATAGAGCTTCGAGTGACTCCACGACAAGGTATGTACTGCATACAATATTATAACACTGTGTAATAATAAGTCTAGAGGCAGGAAGTGAGCCCTTGTAGTAAACATACACACATGCACACCCCGATTAAGAGTCGTTTTCATACTTATTTAAAATATCCATTCACCGCCGCTTCCCCGTGCTTTTCTTTTATTACAGGTCTAT
>NW_026095863.1:0-103324 GCF_023614345.1 Adelges cooleyi
TGTAAAGGTAGACTATACCTAGATAGTCACCAAGATTTAACAGATTTATTTTCCTTTTATATACTTGTACAATTTAATAATACAAAATTAAATGTACGTAGTTCATGGTAAAATGGTAAAATCGGATTACTATTTTTTTCTCGTGGAAAGAGATAAATACAAATTTCAAAACGGTTATACAAGTTTATACAAATTAAGTACTAATTATTTGCACAAGAAAATTGGAAAAATAACCATTTTCACAGTCCCGGGGAGGGGGGGGGGCTGGGGAAATGAGAAATCAGTATAGGATTTTTTTCTCGTGGAAGAAGATAAGTGAGGACTTGAATTCAATAACGGGCTAAGTGCCAAAAAGCTGATTTTTGGATTAGCCTCAGAAAATGTTCTAAGTACCAAGCCCAATAACATGTGAAACGGGCTAAGTGCCTTGGTTAATAATATTATAGGTAAAAACATCCGCTAGATAACGTGTGTGGTATGTGCTGGGATTTTGTGGTGAAATAACGTGCTAAGTGCCACTAAATATATAATTTCTATTTTTGATCATGTTAATGTTATTTCCCATGCTGATAACACGACCCGTCCTATAATAAAAATAATTATTTTAGTTATCAGTATATGTTGGTCGTTCAAACGGAATAGGTACACGCACATTACCTGTATATTTTCACGTATATTTATTTTACTTAAAATATTACCTATTTATTACTAATGAAATGCCAAAAAAACAGTCAGTGCGTAATGAAAGAAAAATTCGTAGAAGTGAAGGAAAACCTTACGTGAACAAGAAAAATGTTTTGGTTGAAGGAAAAACAGAACCAAAAGAAGAGATCAGTTGTAAATGTAAGTTTCACTGTCGCAGTATTCCACTTACTCAAAAGAAACTCCTATTTCATGACTTTTATGCCTTAAAAGACAACTGTAAACAACATTCTTATTTGATGGGTTTGATTATTATTACTCCGGTGAAAAGAAGGCGTCACGGAAAGTATACAGGTCTGTAAAAAATTATTTATGGAAGTTTTTGGGATTACTAAACGCAGAGTTGAGACTCTAGTGTTAAAAAAAAAAAGGGAGAGACCGTATATACTGAAACACGTGGTAATACGCAGAATAGAAGCAAGTTTTCTGATGCAGATAAAAACCTTATAATAGAGCATGTGAACTCTTTTCCGAGAGATGAAAGTCATTACGGGAGAAAAAAAACCAAAAAAGAATATTTAAGCCAAGATTTAAATATCAGTAGACTATTTCGTTCGTTTAAAAATAAATTTCCTGACTCTCCTGTTACCTACAGGTTTTTCTTTGAAACGTTTAAACAAAAATGCCCAAATATTTCATTCCATAAACCACGTACAGATACTTGCAGTAAATGTGATTTGTTATCAGCAGAAGTAGCGGCAAAACCGCGTGATAAACATACCAAAAATATGTTAGAACTTTATCACAAAAAAGCTGAAAAAGCAAGGCAACAAATAAAACAAGACACGGTTTTGTCTCAGCTCCCTACCAGTGATATTTGCATGTTTTCAATGGATTTAGAACAGGTCTTATCTTTGCCTTCATTAACGCATAGTCAAATGTCTTACTTGCGTCAGTTATCCTGTTACAATTTAGGTGTACATTTTGGTGACAGTAACAGAGGGCACATGTATCAAGCTACATCAAGGAGGTCTCATGTAACACTATAACGTCTGCGATAGATCCAATGAATGAAGTCAACTACATAAGTGAAATTAAACGATTTGCTGTGGAAGAATTGATCGACATGTGGATGAGATAAACAAACGAATTAAAACATTAAAGGTCTTGTACAAATTTTTATTTTTTTAAAACGCATAATAATAAGTTTTTTAATTTAAAATAACTTTTTTTTTAAGGTTTGCGATGTGAATGGTGGCCTTACCAGTTTTGATTACAAGAACGAGTTAGATTAGCAATGTCTTAAATTTTCATCGCCATCACCATCGTATGACAGTTTTCAACTCACAGAGAGACACACCTGGGCACCACGCAAATTGGAATTTTAAGTGTGTATACTATATCAAACAAATATATTATTATTAAAATCTGTGGTTTAAATAAAAAAAACCAAAATTAATTTCAAAAATACAAATGTTTTCATTTATTTTTTTTTACTTTTAAAACAAACTCATACAAAATAAGGTATACAAATATTGAAATAAATTAATTTAAAAGGTTACATGAAATAATTTCATAAAAAAAGGTTTACAAAAATTAAATTAATACAAATCAATAAATATAGTTACAAAAAAAATACACTTTTCTAACATCACCCGAAAAAGAGTTTTAAGTAATAATTTGATCGTGTAGAATCATGCAAGTACGCTGAGATATTTGCAGAGAAAGCTTCTAAAGCGTATATATATATATATATATATATATATATATATATATATATATATATATATATATATATATATATATGGTACAATAAAAAAATAAAAAAGGGAGGCAAAAAAATATATTTATAAGACATCAAAACATACAATAATATAATATTCATATGATTGGGTAGGTTGAGATTATATTTAAATACATTTTTAATCATATATCCATAACACAAGCCAAAGAGTGTGGTGTGAATATATGTAACATGACAAAAATTATATTTTAAAAGGTAAAAAAAAAAATATAACAATATAATATTAACATGATAGGTTAGGGCGAGATTATATTTTAAAAATTATTTTTTTAATCATATATCCACAACAGACTACATCAAAAGTGGGAGAGGGCGCCTGCACAAGTCTGAGAGTGTGAAGTGTATATATAATACAAACAAACAAAATATTAAATCATAATTTTATAACTCCTCCACGACCACCTCACTGTTGTAGTGTAGCATAATAACTATTTCATAATAGCTTGGAATGCATGTAGTATTATATTGGTAGTAATATTAATAGGCGATTGCAAGTGTCATCGTGGTTATGTCGAAACCTTTGGTGTCGGGTGTCCTAGGCCCGTCGGTTGACACTAGCAAATCGCCTAGTTAGTTAGTTAGTCAGTCGGGAATTCAGAGTAGACCATAGCAGAACCTCAGATAATAACGGAACCTCTCTAAGTTAAGTTTATTTTAAAAGTGTTAATAGTATAAGTTTAATAGTAATAAAAATCAACAGTTTAATTTTAGTTCAATAAAAGTATTGGTTATTCTTTTTTCGCAAAACGCCTTCTTTTTGCCCCGGCCTACCCATACACATCATCTGGTGGCAGCGGTAACCCATTAGTTACATTATAACAGTGGGCGAACTCACGGATTCCGGCCTTAAAAAAGGGGTGTCAAACCGGTACGTTTAGTAAGTGTCGCCGTAACCTAGTTTTGCGCCGCCGTAGTGACCTACTATTATCGCGCCGCCGTAGTGACCAACTATCATCGCGCCGCCGTAGTAACCTACTTCTGAGCCGCCGCCGTCTTGTTTATTAGTAATATTCCGAATATCAGAGCATCTTTATTTCAAACAACAAATTATCTTTAATTTAAACGGCAGTTCAATCAACAAGGAGCGTCTCGTTTTCCATTCACATCATCTGGCCATTCAAGTATTCAACAGTCACAATCAATTCCATCATAACATCTTTAGAGCACCATCATCATCAGATATGTATTTTTTGGCAACAATATTGTAAGTTTTTTTTAAAATAAAAAAATATATATTTATTTATTAGTAGTATGCTTGCATAAAAAATTTTATTTATTTTTTTTTTAGGGGAAAAGAAAGCTTAATTTTTAGTACTAATTTGAATAAGATATTTATCAATTATTATTATACACATTAAAATATTTAAGTTTTCATCAACACGTCCCTTAATCGTTGTATAGTGGTATTATATGGTAGTTGGTATATATATATATTAAACACATTTTTTTCAGAAAATCTATTCTATAAGCCATATATTTATATTTATTGTATAAACCATAAATATTTTATGAGTAACTCTAGTAGTAGTAGTAGGAGTAGCAGTCCTGTCGACGAAAAATTAGCTGATCCAGATTTCAATCCATCCTATAGAGTTCCAATCCCCGAACCTGCTCAACGAAAGTTGCGCTCAAAGTCATCTATAAAAACATTATTGGTTAAAGGCGATAATCTTCTACAAAGCTCTTCCAAACTTTTAAATACAACTTCTGGTAAACTCGGGGAAACCGACAGTTTTCTAGGACAGTGTAGTAGTACTTTATTAAAATCTGAGTCGCCTGAAAATCTTTTCTCTAATTTTAATGAAGCAGGCTCATCCGAAATACCTACTGTAAAATATATTCCCAGCGCAAAGTCTTCACAACCGAAATTAGAAGAAAATCAAGAAGTTCAACCAGATAATATGGCTCAACCATCGTACATGACTATTGAGCAGGCGCTTCGAGTAATTCCAGTATTCGATGGAGAGAGTGTCAACGCCAATCACGCATTTCAAAATGCTTGTGACGCGGCCCCCTCAACCTATCACACAGGTTGGGCCCGCGCTGTACTTCTTCTGTCACCCGTCGACACTCGGTTGTGAACTTACTCTCCCACCGTCCAGTTGGAGAGTGCAAAGTCCACACCGGGGAGGTCTTAATACCCAGACCGGCAATACCGACCACCGGCGCGAACGGCGAAGCGGCGGGGACATCCGGACAATCGGGCGCGCTGCCAAAACGAAAACGCCCTTCGCAGCTGAGGAAGGACAGGCTAAAATGGAAGGCCTTCTCACAGAGGAAGAAGGAGGCGAAGGCAAGGAACAGCCAGCAGTGGAGGCTGGAGAAAATCGAAGAGGAGGAGTCACCGATGGATGTGGAGGAGGAGGTGTTGACGAGGCCACCGACAAGCCTCCCGGAGGTGGATGACGGGATTTTCCACACGGCGCCATCCTCCCCCAACCCGACACCTCAATCGCCCGGAACCCTCGACCAACAAACCTCCGACCAACAAACCCCCGCACCAGGACCCTCAGAGAGGAACAATCCTCCGAGAACCCCACCTCCCTTCAAGGAAGATGGGAACGAGTAGGCTTGCCTATCTCCCCATCATTCCCCCATCCGACCCACGCATCATTAGCGAACAACCCCGCAGGGACAGGTAGTCACCTGAACATCCCAGCGGGGAGAAGAGAAGACTATTAGTGAGCGGCTAGACCACGGCTTAGTCGCACAGAGTGTGTCGACGGCTTGGCGGGGGAGTATGACGCGGCCCCCTCAACCTATCACACAGGTTGGGCCCGCGCTGTACTTCTTCTGTCACCCGTCAACACATTGTGCGACACTCGGTTGTGAACTTACTCTCCCACCGTCCAGTTGGAGAGTGCAAAGTCCACACCGGGGAAAACGGCCGCTACTAAGCTTCTCGGGTGTTCGTTCTCTTCGCTCCCCGTCGTCATCGGAACGCACATAGCTGCCACCGCCTATGTTTTGTTTCACACGACCCGAGCGACACACATTCAATATCGTTTTTTTGTCATCTTTCTTTTTGTTTTAAATAGCACTTGTTTTTGTTTTTTTTTTGCTCAGTGTCAAAATAAACGGGCCCTGCCCCCTTATTGCAAGCACTCACACATTTGTGTACTTATTTATTTTCATTTTTTTTTTTTTTTTTATTCTTCCACCGTCCTCCACCTTTTCGCGGAACGTCGACCGTCGTATCGTCGCGCCGATTCCGCCCAGTAGCGAGACGCCGACCCTCCCTAGTGTCGCGTCACTTGTGATTTTGCAATATTAAATATTGATGATCCGACGCAAATGAGCAACTTTATAAAGGGAATTACAACAAGGTTAACAAACAAAGCATATAGGGCTATTCGGTACAAGGAAATTAAAATATACAAAGACTTAGTCAGTGCATTAAATGCAACCATAGACAGGAAACATACTTTAGCTCATTTACATTCTAAACTAGCTTTGTTCCGGTTAGCACAAAGAGAGACAATTCAACAGTATTCCGATAGAGCAGAGCAACTTTTTTACGACATCCTAGAAACATCTATTTCCACAGGAGGATTAACTAGTACAGATGAAATAGGCAAAATTACAGGAATGCAGATACTTACAGCCTTCATAGAGGGACTTCCACACGATACTCGTATTATTGTTAAAGCAAGAAACCCAAAAGAATTAGCAGAGGCATTCAATATTGCTTTGGAGGAAGAGACATCTCGGGCATCACAAAAGGAGATACGAAAGAACATCAATGACCAACGGATAAGTAGACATAAATCACAAACCAATAGAAACACCACAGCCGCATCCATACCAGTGATTTGTTTGATCTTTGGTGCGTTTGCTGTAGCGGTTATATGCAAATGACAAGCTAGAACCTATCTGATAATGTTGTCCCGTTGTGCCTTATCTAGCTCAATTTTCCCTCGTCTTTGTTCTGAAACTTCTTGCATCGTGTTGTCTGCACTCGCCTTTAATCTCTTATGTGGCGGGATGTCTGTCTCCATTTCTTCATCATGATGTTTGTTTTTGTCTACATTTTCCATGTTTCCGCTTGCGTTCTTACTACCTCCTGAATCTGGGCTACAGACTTTCGCGCCTTTATTCGATGCCATAGTTAGATTGGTGTTATTACTTACTGAAGTGTGTTCATAAATATGTTTATTTTCGTTTAAAGCAATGTTACTACTTACAAATGCAATTTATAGGATAATATATTTAATGGTAATGGTTTCTAAAATAACTATTAAAAATATTAATGTCTAAAAATTAAAACAAAAGTTACCAGAAATAGTGTGTTGTTTGGGTGCCTTGAGGTTTCGACCAATTTTAGTCCAGTGCAAAGTAAAGAAAATAAAGAAACAATTGAGACACTTATTACAACAAAAGGCCAATTAAGATTTTTTTGCAAAATGCGTTTTTCGAATTTTTTGTTTTATTTGATGTGGTGGAATATTGGCCTAGTATAAACTAGTAGGAGCGCTAAAAACCCAGAAGTATGCTGTCGACCAATGGGACCCAATATTTTTTTTATTACTATTATTAATTATTTATTTATTATTTCCAACAGAATATACATAATTTACAATATAATATGAGTAATAAAGGAAAAAGTTTGTCTCCAAAAGCCTGATGCTTGTGGAGGAGACAAGAGTTCATATCTTATATCTTAAATTTTTATATTTTCAATATTTAGATAATTTACAAATGAGAATTAACAGTATAATATACCAATATTAAAAGAACAAATAAAAAAACAAAATAATTAGATTGTAATAATTACAAGTAAGTTTCCCGCCAATGATATTTTAAATAAATAAGTAATTTTTAATAACAGTATTTATGCACCTTTTAACAATTTTAATTCTATAATAGTTGATTTTAACACTTTTGATGATATTAACTTGATTGACCAGTCACTTAAGTTGTGTAATTATATAATTATATCTAATAATAATATTAACGATATTCCATTGAAACCATTATCTACACCAGTTTGTATACTTAACACCTATGACAATTTACAATTTGAAAATGTGTCCTTAATTGTTACATCTCCTGATACAAGCATAGAATTTTCATATACACCTTTTCCTAGGATAAATAGGACTCCACCAGAGGTAAATATATCTAATAGAGCAACTGCTTCTACTACAAGTAGTGATGCTACTGGCATAACTAAAAGAAAACGAGGGCTAAAATGTGAAAAAAGTACTTATTTATTTATTTACATTTGCTACAGGCAAAGCCCAAGGTACAGATAATATTAAATTAACATTTACATATAATTATTTAGAATGATAAAACAGATGTGACAGTATTAATAATTAAGTTTGAAAGGCATTAGCTAAGCGCATCATTCGATGAATGGGTTGGTTTCGTTCGTAATTGGTGTGCTGGAAGGGGACATAGAAAGGAGCCGATGAGCGAGAATGAATATTAGGAACCCTAAAATTAACTTCGGATAATAATTCAGGTGCATCTATAGAGTTATTTAAAAGTTTATAGAGAAAACTTAAGTTGGCATTAACTCTGCGGTCGGCTAGACTACAACCAGCCGTTAATTCCATACTTATAAACGAGCAATACGGTTTTCGACCTAACCGCTCTTCAATATGTAATAGCATTGTTTTCAATAATTATATTCTTAATGCCCTTGAAAATAATTGATCATTCAATTCTCATCAACATTCTCTATAAGTCAGGTTTCGGTGAGCCCCTCTTGCCCTGGTTTAAATCTTACTTTTCATCCAGGAATATATATAAGAAGTATACTTCTTAAGTATTTGAATTCTACCGCATTAGTTGATAAGGTAGAGTACTGATAAAACAACATGTGATAGGAGAAGGTGACTAAGCTGATTATCAAGTAACTATCAGGCTTAGAGCAATATTAAAAGTTAAAATAGTTTGTTAAAATTAATTTGTAATCTGTGAGAGATAAGATTGTGATTAATAATCATTGAATGTTTTTTCTCATTTTTACAGGTTTGTAAATTATCTTATAAATAAGTTGTAAATAGCGTAAATAGCCTTATAATATAATAAACTCATTTTTACAGAGAAACGTTTCAGTTTATTGTTATATTAATCTTGCCCCAGATTAACAATAAATAAATTACATACAATATATGTATACAATTTATAAGAAAATTTCGTTTTGGTTTTATAAATGGAGTGATACGCGTATAATCTGCATTATTCAAAACATAAATTTTGATATGTCACATGAGTAGTAATGTTTTGGGGCTTATGCGCCCGTTAATACATTAACAACCATTTATCCCATACCATCAGTGGCGTAATTCGGGGGTGGCAAGAATTGTCGAGCCCAATATTTTGCCACCCCAGAATTTTTAATTAAAAGTCAATAATTTACAAATACCTAATTGAAAAATACCCTGTATATGAAAGATACACGAATCTTGTCGATAAGAAAAATAATAATAAAATATATAGAAACATATTTTTAGGAATTGTATCTACAAAGACAAAATATACATGTATATACAAAATGTACACAAAAATAATAGTCATTATCAGCGTCGCGACAACGACGACCCACCGTAATCTCTTCCTGGAAAGATATCGCCATATCGGTTATTTTTACCTTTAATGGTATAACTACTATTCTTACTGACTACTGTTTATTTTCCGGCTCAGAAAAACAAAAACGGGCAGAATTCGTTGCTGGTGCATTGTGCAGTATGATATGTAGGTACATATTGTTTTAGATTTTTTTAAAGTTTATTTATTATCATCACATAGACGATAATAATTAATAGGTGACTAGTGATTAAATTAAGTGAATTTAATTAGACCTACACTATTACGTTTTAATTTTTAAGTGAACCGTCGTATGATTGCATGGATTGAGACACGGTAAGTTCATTTCAGTTATGTCATAGCCCATATGTGCACATAGTTCCAAATGTGGAACAGATATTAATTTTGAGTTTCTATGTTAAAAAATTTATTTTTTCATAGTTATTTATAGTTTACCTAACACAAAAAAAATGTTTTTGAAATTAAAATTAAAAATGTTTTAATTTGCGCAGTGTAGTGTTAACCCTATATAGGTCGAGTGGATTACTATTGAAATAAATTGTCAATATAAACTATAGACTTAAAACCCATAAAAAAAAAGGATTACAACTGTAACCCACGCGACTGCCGGCGTCCTATTGAGGCACGCGACCTATGTAGGGTTAATTTACATACTTATAATTTAACTGTTCGTTATTATAGGTGACATAAATAATAAAATAAAATATAAAAACTGAAAGCAACTCGCATTTTTTTATTATAAATTAAGTATAAAATTATGAATACAATTTTTCATTATTTGATTATGTGATCTATTCACAGAACCATACAAATTGTGAAAGCATGTAGAAAATCGTATTATGCCATCTATTCTTATTGTATTTTTTTAAGGTTCAGAGTAACAAAAAAAGGCAGTTTGTTGCTGTCCTACTTTAGCTCAGGCCCAGCAAGCAAAACAAAAACGGTCAGAAGATGAACCGCCAGAAGGAGCTGCTTTGGAACATGAACTAGAACCAGATGTAGAAGATATGTTAGCCTCGTCAACCGCTCAGCCAACCACAACTATACAGGACAATACTCCTGCAGACCCAGCTGTTCCTCTAGTTCAACTAGCCAATTGACAATTGCTCTAATTAATAAGCGTGATCCTGCTCATGGAACAGGTTTGGCTAAGGCATATTATAGATATACTTAGGCATACTAAAATAATATGCTTTATAAATGTATATATGTATCTATAGACCAGACATTGGTTACTAAAAAAAGATGGCTTTAATTTAATATCGAACCTCCTCAAGATGTGTTAATTAAGTGGCGAGAAACTGTAGAATATCGTCATACATTTCTTACACAACATAATACCAAAATAAATGATATATTGGAACAGTGGCCCTTATACAGTCATTTGGACATAATTTCGTAAAAAACAAAAGACAATGTTAAAATATGTTTTTGTATAATTTTATACCTTCTTACACATGTTAATTTATGTACACTATAAATATGGCAATTTTTTTTAGATTGATATTGATTTTGAGTACATCTACTCAGGGAAAGAACATTTTTTATTTGCAAAATGGCTATTACTTATTCCTTAACTATTAACTCTTATGTTAATCTAACTAACACTAAAGATTCAAATAGCAAAGAATTATTGAAGAAACTTTGTAATCAAAATTCTGAAATTGCATTAGGTTGGTAAATTTACTATAATTATTACGTTGTATGATTAATTTCAATGTACGTCTGTAATTTTTTACAGGTTCTAAAAACACTGGTTATATTTGCTTTATTGAATTCTCTAATAATTCCAACTTCAAAATCATATGAGATTGACAAGGTAACAAACTCAAAACGTATCATCAAAACTTCAATAGCTGATGCCCGAAATTCATTTATTTTACTTTGCGCCAACACCAGTGACTTGTATACACAAATTCAAAATAAAGTTGACAGTTTTTTATGAAAAGAAACAAACGTTACAACCTCTAATCTGCATCATAGGAGATGAGTATATTGATTCCAAAGAATTTTGTGTTTATTATTTTAATACATATTACAAATTTCCTAATATTGTTAAAGCTGTGGATTTATGTTTCAAAATATTTCATGTTTTTAATTTGAAGTATCCAATTGAATGAGTGTTAGTGTGGACATTTTTGCAAAACTATATTTATGATATTCATACTGAATTTGGTGTAAAAAGTTCTGCACTTATTTCCTTAATATCAGATTTAGCTAACTAACATAAAATTAAAAATTCATAGGGGTTGTGTTAACGTCGAAGCACAATTTAGTCGTCGAGACTTTGTCAAATAAAGTCAAATAGTTTTGTGTTGCCGCCGAGGTCTATCGAAGCTCAACTAACCACAACCAGCAGCAGCGAAACCGGCTTGTGGTATCGTTAAATTAATCTGTGTATCTATGTAAATCGCATACATGAATGTTTCGGCACGTTTTTCTGGTTCTGAAAATGATGCGCATATTTGGAATGAAAGTAATGTAAAAACATTAATGTTAGGCTTGCATGAAAATGGTTTCAAGTCTTATTTTTTAATAGGTATGTGTTTAATAAAATATTGTTGCAAATTTCTTTGATTTTTTAAAATAAGCCTTCATTATTTGTTAGGTGACTCAGGATATGCTTTACGTCCTTGGCTTTTGACACCGTTCATAGATCCGGCTCCAAATTCTCCAGAAGTATTATTTAACGAGTCATTTTGTAAAGTTCGCTCAATTATTGAACGTTGTAACGGGGTTCTAAAAATGCGATTTAGGTAATACACACCTATTGTTTGATTAGTATAACATACTTCATAGTCTGTGATATTTAAACATTTTATTTTACACTGTTTAGATGTTTGCTGAAACGCCGTGTTCTACATTATTTGCCAAATAAAGCATCCAAAATAATAAAATCTTGCATTGTGTTGCATAATTTGTGTATAATGGAAAATGTCCTTCTCATCGACTTAGATGACATAAATTCAAATGATTTTCATTTTGGCATTTTCGAACCTATGGTTGATCCAGATGCTAATAATGTACAACGTCGAATCAACCGTGATCTTATAGCAGGACGACTAGTGCGTCAACAAATTGTGCAAACAATGTTTACATAGTATCAGTTAGTGATGAGTTATTCATATTACTACTTGTTCATACGAGTCATAGGCGGATATTTGATTATTTTTTTTTTTTTGGGGGGGAGTTGGGGGGGCTAGCATTTTTCTACCTAAAATGACCCGTAATCACAAAAAGTTGAAAATGTATTAGTTTATTTAGTACTTGAATTAAATTATATTGATAATTAAATAATTATGTTTTACGCATGGTTTGTCGTTCAAAACATGTTGGTGAAATTTTTTAAACATAATCTTCAACAACATTTTCAGAAACATTATTATGGTGTTTTGCCGTTTTGGAACTGATATACTTTTCATAGTTTATTCTTATTAATAAATTTAATTTTTTAGTAATGATAATAATTTTAATTGTATACATAAACAATAAATAATATAGTAATGCCTGAATTGCAGTGATATAAATCCGAAAATCCGTATTTAAAAATAAGCGCATTTTAAGCCACACAAAAATCGTATAAGTATTAAATATTTTTACAGTATAGCGCCGTGTACTTATGTAAATTGTTTTTGATAAAAATGGGAAAAAACCGCAATTTTGACTATAACTTGCTTTCAGATTTTGGATTTATTTAAATCCGAAAATCCGGAATACGAAATCCAAAAACAATTAACAGTCAAAGTTGAGCCTTTTTTTTTCATCAAAACATTTTACTTGGGTACGCAGCTTGTAATACTATTTAATATTTATACGATTTTTAGTGGCTTAAATTGCGTTTTTTTTTTAATACAAATTTCAGGTTGCCGTAGAATCAATTTCTTCTTCACTTTCCGAAGAATCATTCATCCGGCCAACAAACATAAGGCTTTGGCCATTTTTTCTTTTGCCTTTGTAGCTCTTTCTTTTAAGCCGGTTTGTCTTTTTAATAACTTTATTTTATTAGAATAATAGGACTCCATTATTTTGTTGCGGTTATCGCTATTTGTTGACAAATGTTGAGAGGCAAGTTGAGTTTTTTCCAATTTGGGTTTTTTAGAAACCTATTTAGAAGTTTTAGGCCTACAAAAAAAATATATTAGGAAAGTGTACTATAAATTTTAGATTAGCAAATTTTAAGTTAGTTTGCCTAATACATATACTTAAATATTTTTCTTACCGTTTTTCTTTATTTGGGATTTTCACTATATATCCCTCATCCAATCCACTACACGCTGAAGTCGACGGTTCACCTATATTATTAATACCAGCAGTTGTTGTCTCATGTCTAGAAAGATTCAAGTAAAATAATTTAATATTTTAATTCTGACGTTTTATAATAAACACCATTTTGTTTTTCATTTTATGTTACCTCTTATATTAGAATATAACACCTAATATTTAAGATGGTAAAAAATGTCATTGAATTATACCTACCCACTATTTTGAATACTTACAGACCCTTGAGGTGATTTTTCAAACAATAATGGCGAGAATGCTTCTGCAGATGTTGTTGGTTGCGATGAAAAATCAAAAGTGGCATTCGATTCTGACGAATATGGATCGCCACTAACCGGTATCACACCTATAGATGATAAAATTCTGTCTTCTACTGGAGTTAGTGTCTCGGTTAATGAGATCCCACCACCAGTTTTGGTTATACTAGCCCTACCGTCTGTTTTTGACTTTAAATCCTGCCATGTCTTAAAAATATTAAATATTATTATTTGATTAAATGGGTCTTTAAGATAACATTTTTTGTAAAAATTATTTATTAATTATTTCATAACTATTTGAGGTACACCTTATAAATCTTTTAAAAAAATATATATTTATTATAAAATTATTTGCATCATATTTTGTATAGTTTGTTTGTATCCCTAGAAACCAAGGAATATAAGACAACATTTTATTGAAAATTTTGAGCCATAGTTACAAATGTGTATAGCCATCTACAGATTATAAAACGAATGTCTTATACCCTTTGGCTCTTTGTGTCCTTAATTAATATGTTTACTGAGGTCAAATATAAATATAATAATTACAAAATGTAAAAATATTTTTTGTTTTGAACACAGAACTTAAATAGTTATTAGAATAAAGGTTAAACTATTTAATACAGAAGTTGTATTAAAATAACTATAGTTATTAAAGTTTGCCTATGATAACAATTAGTTTCAACCCAATTTTTAAAAAATCTCTCCAATAAAATGAGAGTATATTTTATGAATTTTATATAAATGACCTGTCAATATTAAATTAAAAAAAGTTGTAGTGTTTGTGAAATAATAAAAAATTGAATTTTAATTAGGTTTTTAAAAATAATAGCTTGTTGAATTTGAGTATTATATATAACTATAACTTCAAAAGGTCAAGGTATTTTGAGTGTGATGATGAAAGAATGATCTAAGGATTTAATCTACAACTTTAAAATTATTATGTACATCAACGGAGTTTGGCAGAAAAACTAATTATGTAATTTTCAACGAAAAAAAAAACATGACAGATATTTTTTTTTTAATAAATAATACATTTTTGTAAGTGTTGCAATTAAGTATAAATATCTATTAAAATTTAAACAAATATAATATTATTTTTTATAGGTACTTACTTTGCGCCATTCGGACCATTCCTTTTGAGGTCCGCGAATGTTATTTAAAACATCTCGGCATTCCTCCCATAACCTCTTTGCAGAGTTTATAGTAAAAGAAGACGTACATTTTCCTCTAATTAGATCTGGATGACTTTTCCTATAATCTATAAGGGCATCTTTTTGCTCTCCCGTTACGTGACATTTTTTAGTTTTCGACATGTCGATAAAATACTGAGAGAGTATATTCTGAGGTGTGTATTTGACCACTGCTAGAGTGGTTATGATGAGTTAAGGGATGCTCAAAATATAACGACAATGTCGAAACATCGATAATATCGATTTTTTTGTTGAAATATGTCGATATATCGATATTTTAGTATCGATAACCTATAAAAATATCGATTTTTCATTTTTTTTTTACTGGGTTTATAATAACACAGATAAATGATAATATCATTGGAACCGAATTTGGTTATCACTCATAATTTTTTATTTTACAATATATATATATATATATATATATATATTATATATATATATATATATATATATATATATATATATATATATATATATATATATATATATATATATATATATATATATATATTAACAATTTTGTAATTAATTAAAGGTTACATAATATAAAATATATTAATATAATATAATTTACATAAAATAATATTATAATATAATATAAAGCTAGATAATATAATAATTCAGGTAATAAAATTGAAAAACTAGAAAAACAAGAAAAATTTGAAAAAATTGAAAAACTAGAAAATTAGAAAAAAGTGTGATACGGGTGGCGGGTGCCTCGCCGTATCGTGATTTGAATAACAAAACTGATGTTTGATATCACGGCTGTTCTTTATTTTTCATAGGTCTCAGATAATACAATAAGTATCGGTGAGGGCAGGACTCACATAAGTTCGCCTCTCACGCTGGGGAAACGGGCACTAAGTACCTCACAGTTATAGAACTATATTGTCCTAGCGGGGATACACAAGTGTGGGGGATATGTTGGGGTGACTAGGCGGAAAATAGGGCAGCTTGAATAAGCGCCTAAGGACTCTAGTCACCGGGAGAAGAGCGCAACTCAAATAAGTGACTCTGTATTCTAAGAAGGACGCGGTTCTCGATGTGGAATCGTCGGTGGAGCGGTGGGCTTCGTCGGCACGTCTGCTGCGGGTACCGCTTCTGTCGGTTCCGCTGCAGCTAAGGCCGCTGTGGTCGGTGTGGCTATGCTGGTGTTGCTTGCTACTGCTGAAGTGTTGAGACGCTGGCTGTTGATCGTAGAGGTGTCGGCTTCCAATTGATCCAGTGTATAATGATACCCGGATGTTTGGAAGAAGACTGTACTGATTATGGGATTGCGGTCGGTATTTATGCTGTTTTCGTAAAAACCCCGCAATCCCATTGGCCGATGTTTTGTTAGTGGTTTTTCAGTAGTTGCGTTTACTATTCGGTACGGATCGTTGGTGGCCTTAAGAAAGGCCGTTTTAGATGTTGTGTTGCACCGTTACAAGTAAAAACTAAAAAAACAAGAAAAATTGAAAAAACTGAGACTATAAAAAATTGAAAAACTAGAAATCCTGAAAAAATTGAAAAACTAGAAAAAATAGAAAAAACAATAAAAAGTTGAAAAACTAGAAATCCTGAAAAAAATTAAAAAATTGAAAAACTAGAAAAACTAGAAAAAAATGAAAAAAATTAAAAAACTAGAAAAAATTGAAAACTAGAAAAAATTGCAAAACCTAAAAAATTGAAAAACTAGAAAAACTAGAAATCCTGAAAAAATTGAAAAAGTTAAAAAACTGAGAAACTAAAAAAACTAGAAAAAATTGAAAAACTAGAAAAACTAGAAAAATTTGAAAACCTAGAAAAAATTGAAAAACTAGAAAAAATTGAAAAAAATTGAAATACTAGAAAAACTAGAAAAATTAAAAACTAGAAAAAATTGAAAAACTAGAAAAACTAGAAATCCTGAAAAAATTGAAAAATTTGAAAAACTAGAAAAAATTGAAAAACTAGAAAAATTTGACATACTAGAAAAAATTGAAAAAATTTGAAAAACTAGAAAAACTAAAAAAATTTGAAAAACTAGAAAAAATTGAAAAAATTGAAAAACTAGAAAAAATTGCAAAACCTGAAAAATTGAAAAACTAGAAAAACTAGAAATCCTGAAAAAATTGAAAAAATTGAAAAACTAGAAAAATTAGAAAAATTTGAAAAACTAGAAAAAACTGAAAAACTAGAAAAAATTGCAAAACCTGAAAAATTGAAAAACTAGAAAAACTAGAAATCCTGAAAAAATTGAAAAACTATAAAAATTAAAAAAAGTGAGAAACTAAAAAAACTAGAAAAATTTGAAAAACTAGAAAAAATTGAAAAACTAGTAAAATTTGACATACTAGAAAAACTAGAAAACATAGAAAAGAGAGAAAAACTATGAAAACTAAAATAATTAGAAAACAAGAAAAACTAGAAATCATGAAAAAATGAAAAAATTGAAAAACTATAAAAGCTAGAAAAACTAGAAAAAATAGAAAAACTTGAAAAAACTGAAAAAATCAAAACACTAGAAAAAAGTGAAAAAACTGAGAAACTAGAAAAACTAAAAAGATAGAAAAACTAGAAAAGATATAAAAACTATAAAAATTATAAAAACTATTAAAACTGGAAAAGATAGAAAAACTATAAAAACTAGAAATGATAGGAAAACTATAAAAATTAGTAAAGATAGAAATGTTTTTCTATCTTTTCCAGTTTTTCAAGTTTTTATAGTTTATATAGTTTTTGTATCTTTTCTAGTTTTGATAGTTTTTCTAGTTTTCCTTGTTTTTATAGTTTTCTATCCTTTCTAGTTTTTCTAATTTTTCTAGTTTTTATAGTTTATATAGTTTTTGTATCTTTTCTATTTTTTCTAGTATTTCCAGTTTTTCTAGTTTTCCGGCTTTTATAGTTTTTCTAGTTTTTTTATCTTTTCTAGTTTTGATAGTTTTTATAGATTTTCTATCTTTTCTAGAAAAACTATAAAAACTATATTAAACTAAAAAACTAGAAATATAGAAAAACTATAAACACTATATAAAACTAGAATATCTAGAAAAACTAGAAAAGATAGAAAAACTAGAAAAAATATAAAAACAAGAAAAACTAGAAAAACTAGAAAAACTAGAAAAGCTAGGAATATTATTAAAACTAGAAAAGATATAAAAACTATAAAAATTATAAAATTAAAAAAACTAGAAAAGTTTGAAAAACCATGAAAACTAGAAAAACTAGAAAATCTATAAATTCTAGAAATACTAGAAAATCTTTTTTTTTTTAAGTTTTGATAGTTTTTATAGTTTTTCTATCTTTTCTAGGAAAACTATAAAAACTATATAAAACTAAAAAACTAGAATAATAGAAAAACTATAAACACTATATAAAACTAGAATATCTAGAAAAACTATTAAAGATAGAAAAACTAGAAAAACTAGACAAACTAGATAAGATAGAAATACTATAAAAACTAGAAAAGATATAAAAACTATGAAAAGTATAAAAACTAAAAAAACTAGAAAAGATAGAAAAACTAGAAAAACTAAAAAAAAATAGAAAAACTAGAAAAACTAGAAAAGATATAAATACTAGAAAATTAGAAAAACTAGAAAAACT
The DNA here is from genome assembly GCF_023614345.1 of Adelges cooleyi. Classification (NCBI taxonomy): domain Eukaryota; kingdom Metazoa; phylum Arthropoda; class Insecta; order Hemiptera; family Adelgidae; genus Adelges; species Adelges cooleyi. The sequence goes on from NW_026095863.1 coordinate 18,303, forward strand.
AGAAAAACTAGATAAACAAGAAAAACTAGAAAAACTGGATAAGATAGAAAAACTATGAAAACTAAAATAATTAGAGAAACAAGAAAAACTAGAAAAACTAGAAAAGATATAAAAATATAAAAATTATAAAAACTAGAAAAACTAGAAAAGAAAGAAAAACTAAAAAAACTAGAAATGATAGAAAAACTAGAAAAATTAGTAAAGATAGAAATGTTTTACTAACTTTTCTAGTTTTTCTAGTTTTTCTAGTTTTTCTAGTTTTTCTAATTTTCTAGTATTTATATCTTTTCTAAATTTTCTTGTTTTTCTAGTTTTTCTAGTTTTTCTAGTTTTTCTAATTTTCTATTATTTATATCTTTTCTCGTTTTTCTAGTTTTTTATAGTTTTTATAGTTTTTATAGTTTTTCTATCTTTTCTAGTTTTTTTTAGATTTTCTAGTTTTTCTTGTTTTTTTAATTATTTTAGTTTTCATAATTTTTCTATCTTTTCTAGTTTTTTTAGTTTTTATAATTTTTATAGTTTTTATATCTTTTCTAGTATTTCTACATTTTCTAGTTTTTCTATCTTTTCTAGTTTTTCTAGATATTCTAGTTTTATATAGTGTTTATAGTTTTTATAGTTTTTCTATTATTCTAGTTTTTTAGTTTTATATAGTTTTTATAGTTTTCCTAGAAAAGATAGAAAAACTATAAAAACTGTCAAAACTAGAAAAACTAAAAAAGATAAAAAAACTAGAAAAACTAGAAAAACTTAAAAAACATGAAAAACTAGAAAAACTTAAAAAAAAAAAAAGATTTTCTAGTATTTCTAGAATTTATAGATTTTCTAGTTTTTCTAGTTTTCATGGTTTTTCAAACTTTTCTAGTTTTTTTAGTTTTTATACTTATTATAGTTTTTATATCTTTTCTAGTTTTAATAATATTCCTAGCTTTTCTAGTTTTTATAAATATATATAAGATAGGAAAACTAAAAAAGATAGAAAAATTATTAAAACTAGAAAAACTAGGAAAACTAGAAAAACTTGAAACACTAGAAAAACTAGAAAAACTAGAAAAACTAGAAAAACTAGAAAAACTAGAAAAACTTGAAAAACTAGAAAAGATAGAAAAACATTTCTATATTTACTAATTTTTCTATCATTTCTAGTTTTTATAGTTTTTATAATTTTTATAGTTTTTATATCTTTTCTAGTTTTTCTAGTTTTTCTAATTTTCTAGTATTTATATCTTTTCTAATTTTTCTTGTTTTTCTAGTTTTTCTAGTTTTTCTAGTTTTTCTAATTTTCTATTATTTATATCTTTTCTCGTTTTTCTAGTTTTTTATAGTTTTTATAGTTTTTATAGTTTTTCTATCTTTTCTAGTTTTTTTTAGATTTTCTAGTTTTTCTTGTTTTTTTAATTATTTTAGTTTTCATAGTTTTTCTATCTTTTCTAGTTTTTTTAGTTTTTATAATTTTTATAGTTTTTATATCTTTTCTAGTATTTCTACATTTTCTAGTTTTTCTATCTTTTCTAGTTTTTCTAGATATTCTAGTTTTATATAGTGTTTTATAGTTTTTCTAGAAAAGATAGAAAAACTATAAAAACTATCAAAACTAGAAAAACTAGAAACGATAAAAAAACTAGAAAAACTATAAAAGCCGGAAAACTAGAAAAACTGGAAAAACTAGAAAGGATAGAAAAGATAGAAAAACTATAAAAACAAGAAAAACTAGAAAAACTAGAAAAACTATCGAAACTTAAAAAGATACAAAAACTAGAAAAACTAGAAAATCTATCAAAACTAGAAAAGATACAAAAGCTGTAAAAACTAGAAAATCTTGAAAAACTAGAAAAGATAGAAAATTATTTCTATCTTTACTAATTTTTCTAGTTTTTATAGTTTTTATATCTTTTCTAGTTTTTTTAGTTTTTATAATTTTTATAGTTTTTCTATCTTTTCTTGAAAAACTAGAAAAAATATAAAAACAAGAAAAACTAGAAAAACTAGAAAAGATATAAATACTAGAAAATTAGAAAAACTAGAAAAACTAGAAAAACTAGAAAAACTAGATAAACAAGAAAAACTAGAAAAACTGGATAAGATAGAAAAACTATGAAAACTAAAATAATTAGAGAAACAAGAAAAACTAGAAAAACTAGAAAAGATATAAAAATATAAAAATTATAAGAACTAGAAAAACTAGAAAAGAAAGAAAAACTAAAAAAACTAGAAATGATAGAAAAACTAGAAAAATTAGTAAAGATAGAAATGTTTTACTAACTTTTCTAGTTTTTCTAGTTTTTCTAGTTTTTCTTGTTTTTATATTTTTTCTAGTTTTTCAAGAAAAGATAGAAAAACTATAAAAATTATAAAAACTAAAAAAACTAGAAAAGATATAAAAACTATAAAAACTAGAAATGATAGAAAAACTAGAAAAATTAGTAAAGATAGAAATAATTTTCTATGTTTTCTAGTTTTTCAAGATTTTCTAGTTTTTACAGCTTTTGTATCTTTTCTAGTTTTGATAGATTTTCTAGTTTTTCTAGTTTTTGTATCTTTTTAAGTTTCGATAGTTTTTCTAGTTTTTCTTGTTTTTATAGTTTTTCTATCTTTTCTATCCTTTCTAGTTTTTCCAGTTTTTCTAGTTTTTCCGGCTTTTATAGTTTTTCTAGTTTTTTTATCTTTTCTAGTTTTTCTAGTTTTGATAGTTTTTATAGTTTTTCTATCTTTTCTAGAAAAAACTATAAAAACTATATAAAACTAAAAATTAGAAATATAGAAAAACTATAAAAACTATAAACACTATATAAAACTAGAATATCTAGAAAAAATAGAAAAGATAGAAAAACTAGAAAATGTAGAAATACTAGAAAAGATATAAAAACTATAAAAATTATAAAAACTAAAAAAACTAGAAAAGATAGAAAAACTATGAAAACTAAAATAATTAAAAAAACAAGAAAAACTAGAAAATCTAAAAAAAAACTAGAAAAGATAGAAAAACTATAAAAACTATAAAAACTATAAAAAACTAGAAAAACGAGAAAAGATATAAATAATAGAAAATTAGAAAAACTAGAAAAACTAGAAAAACTAGAAAAACAAGAAAAATTAGAAAAACTGGATAAGATAGAAAAACTATGAAAACTAAAATAATTAGAGAAACAAGAAAAACTAGAAAAACTAGAAAAGATATAAAAATATAAAAATTATAAAAACTAGAAAAACTAGAAAAGAAAGAAAAACTAAAAAAACTAGAAATGATAGAAAAACTAGAAAAATTAGTAAAGATAGAAATGTTTTACTAACTTTTCTAGTTTTTCTAGTTTTTCTAGTTTTTCTTGTTTTTATATTTTTTCTAGTTTTTCAAGAAAAGATAGAAAAACTATAAAAATTATAAAAACTAAAAAAACTAGAAAAGATATAAAAACTATAAAAACTAGAAATGATAGAAAAACTAGAAAAATTAGTAAAGATAGAAATAATTTTCTATGTTTTCTAGTTTTTCAAGATTTTCTAGTTTTTACAGCTTTTGTATCTTTTCTAGTTTTGATAGATTTTCTAGTTTTTCTAGTTTTTGTATCTTTTTAAGTTTCGATAGTTTTTCTAGTTTTTCTTGTTTTTATAGTTTTTCTATCTTTTCTATCCTTTCTAGTTTTTCCAGTTTTTCTAGTTTTCCGGCTTTTATAGTTTTTCTAGTTTTTTTATCTTTTCTAGTTTTTCTAGTTTTGATAGTTTTTATAGTTTTTCTATCTTTTCTAGAAAAACTATAAAAACTATATAAAACTAAAAATTAGAAATATAGAAAAACTATAAAAACTATAAACACTATATAAAACTAGAATATCTAGAAAAAATAGAAAAGATAGAAAAAACTAGAAAATGTAGAAATACTAGAAAAGATATAAAAACTATAAAAATTATAAAAACTAAAAAAACTAGAAAAGATAGAAAAACTATGAAAACTAAAATAATTAAAAAAACAAGAAAAACTAGAAAATCTAAAAAAAACTAGAAAAGATAGAAAAACTATAAAAACTATAAAAACTATAAAAAACTAGAAAAACGAGAAAAGATATAAATAATAGAAAATTAGAAAAACTAGAAAAACTAGAAAAACTAGAAAAACAAGAAAAATTAGAAAAGATATAAATACTAGAAAATTAGAAAAACTAGAAAAACTAGAAAAGATATAAAAACTATAAAAATTATAAAAACTATAAAAACTAGAAATGATAGAAAAATTAGTAAATATAGAAATGTTTTTCTATCTTTTCTAGTTTTTCAAGTTTTTCTAGTTTTTCTAGTTTTTCTAGTTTTTATAGTTTTTCTAGTTTTTCTAGTGTTTCAAGTTTTTCTAGTTTTCCTAGTTTTTCTAGTTTTAATAATTTTTCTATCTTTTTTAGTTTTCCTATCTTATATATATTTATAAAAACAAGAAAAGCTAGGAATACTATTAAAACTAGAAAAGATATAAAAACTATAAATCTAAAAAAATTATAAAATTAAAAAAACTATAAAAACTAGAAAAACTAGAAAAAACTAGAAAAACGAGAAAAGATATAAATACTATGAACACTAAATACTATAAATACTATAAATACTATGAACAAATTATTCCATTCAAAGGCCATTTACAAATGAAACAATATGTTAAGGGAAAGCCATGTCCCTGGGGAATAAAAGCTTTTTTACTTTGTAGTTCTGAAGGCACGGTGTATAATATTTTACTGTATCAAGGAGCAACAACAGAATTTAATCAAGAAATGTTAAAAAAGTTTGGCCTTGGTGCCAGCGTAGTTTTACATTTGACCGAAAATGTTAAAAAGAATTCAATATAGACCTGAAAATAAATATGGTTTTTGCGTTTGGTTAACATTATATTTATATGCTACCTATATATGTATAACGTCTTTGGTTAGGACGGTACGGCTGATGGAGTTATTATATACAGAGGATACTTATTTAGTAGTCTCTTAACCTCCGCTAGGCTAATTTTATCATGTATATATTATATGTATTAATGGCATACAATAGAGTGTTAGTATACTAAATGATTTCGGATAGTGTACACGTATAATATTGAACGTATAGTTATTGTGTAGAATTAGTAGAATCGTAGTCAAACGTATATATATATATATATAAATTTAAGAAAAAATGGGTTCTCGCAAACTTTTCTGTAAACGATCATTTAATATCGATGAGAAAAGAAACATCGCTGTTTCGGTGAGGCTGTATGGATTAAAGTTGTACGTTACCATTTCGTTAGAATACAAAGGTCAAACCAAAATCTATATGACTATAGAATGGTGGAATTACCTTATGCAATTCAATGTACTGAAAACTATTACAAATTCATCTTTGACCAAACCTAAACGTTTTTGCAGTAAATCATATTTTTATTATACGGTAAATCCTAAAAATGATACTATCACTATATCGATAGATAGAATAAGAGAAAAACGTATTACCATCTCAAAATTAAATTTTATAACCTTATACAATCTCAATCTATGTATTCAATCGTGTATTACCAAATATTTACATGAATTACCAATATATCAGAAATGTCATGACAATATTTACAAAGCCATAAAGGAAGACTGAAAATATTCCATATGACAATATAGATAATAAATTTATTTCTACATTTATAAGAGATTATGATTTTAACAAGTTTAAATTATGCGACGAATCTAAAACCTTTATACAAGAACTAAAAGTTAAACATGGACATATTACAGATTTGATAAAAGATCGGATTTGTTGGGGACGCATTGGTAAATATTATGGATAGAATTTAATACAATTATAAAGTAACAAAACATACAAGTTGATAGTAAATAATGTACATAAATTAAAATCAGTAAGACCACCTACGATAGTGTTATAGAATTTATTAATACTTATGAAATGTATCTCAAGTACAATGGTAATAAAAAGACTCGAATTTTGCACAAAAAAACTACATTACAGTATGTGGGCAGGTGTGTCTTAACTGGTCTCTACAGGTTAAGACACGTTTTAAACCCATTGTATAGTTATTTAAAGATGTTTTAAAAGATACCTTCCCTATCTAAATGAAGAATTTTTAACAGCAGATGACTCTTAGCATGACTTGTGATTAATTTAACCCGCACCCTCGGTTGCCGACAAAAGTGGGTTATATACATCAACAAAAGACCTGATTTCGCAGTTACACCTGCATTGCAGTTTATAGGCAGGTGCGGCTTAACAGGTCTCTACAGGTTAAGACACGTTTTAAACCCATTTAACGTTATTTTAAAGATATCCTCCCTCTAAATCGAAATGATGAATTTTTATTGGTTCCAACCCCCACACAATTCATTTTCATAAACTGTTTAGACCGCGGTTGCAATGGGGTGTATGAAACACTCGTTGTTCAGTACTCGGGCTCTTCAGTTCTATGCAATAGTACGTTTTTAAAGTGTTTAATTTGTTTGAAAAAAATACTTAACCAACTATAAACAAGATGTCTGCACCGACCGCCGCAATCTACAAAAAGCAAAAGTATATCTACTTTCCACCAACTCCGCCAAACGAGCTCATCGCATGTAACAGCTATACATTAGACTTTAACGGTCGCAAATTCATTCAAATTGGAATCGACCCTAAAAATTCGTTAAGTGTTATGATTCATATTATAACACCGTCCAGATATGTGAGTATAACCGTCGAGTATATGAAGACTATATATTCAATAATGGGTGATATACAGTCTAATATTATGGAGAATTCGGAAAAAAATACACAAACAATCTTTTTCTCTGACAACAATCTTTTATTAACTAAAATGATATACAAAGAAGAAAATGTATTAGTAATCGAATCGCAAACACAAGACGATTGTCGCATTCTACTCAATCGTATGGATCTAGTTAAACTAGCTGAAATGGAATACATAGTTCACGAATGTATGGAAAGACACTTAACAATCACCCTGGAAAAAGTCAAGGAACAAATGCAGAAGATGTTAAAGTATTACAATGGACGTTTCTTCCCTGACAAAAAAACAACGAAATTCGAGTTATCCAGCTACATCAGTCTCATGCAACACTATAACGTCTGCGATAGATCAAATGGATGAAGTCAACTACATAAGTGAAATTAAACGATTTGCTGTGGAGGAATTGATCGACGTGTGGATGATGAAATTAAACAGACGACTTGAACCATTAAAGGTATTGTATAAAACTTTTGAAACCCTTTTGAATATGTGACTATATCTGATAAAAGTGATTTAATAGTTGCTTCTAGACTTACTATTTCATAAGAACCTGTAGGTATGGTTATTAACTGTAGATTAGTAACTGTATCACCGTCATTTTCACGTATAACACCAATACGGTTACACCCAGATTTGATGTTTGGTATAGAGTTGTTTGTCTGAAGACTTAAAAAACATAATTCTGAATTATTAACAACTTCTAACGGAGGAAAAAATTCACACGTTAATTCAGAAGAATTACTATTTAGTGTTAGTGTTGTCATGGTTGCGATAAAAATTTTAAACACAAATGTCCGCAATTATATGTATTATATTGCTGCTGTTTTTCACAGTTGTATATGATTTTACAACCTTTTAAATATTTCTGAACTTCAAGCGGGGGTTCTAAACCAAAGCTATCGTAGTAATAAGCGGGGTAAAGTTCTTCTTTAGAGCTACCCAGTGGCTACCTGCGTCAACCGATCGAGATAAATTAATAACAAAAGCTTCTTGGCTTCTTGTATGAACAGGCAACGTGTCTCTACAATATGTTCCCCTGTAATGGGGTATTTTTAGAAGACGCGCACATTTATTAATTTCAAAATCAAATAATGCACGTTTGGGTAGCTCTGATATTAGTTTTTTGATTTACTTCCTCGTTTATTACTTTTAGGTTTTTTTACTCCTTTCCCTGATGATTTAGGTGCTAAAAATAAACCTTTTCCTAACTTATATTTTCCTTGACCATAGGGTGTTAAAAACAAACCTTTACCCAACTTGACAAGTGTATTCTTAGAAGCCCTTAAATCATTAATAGTTTTAACAATATTACTCGCTACAGAAGCTAAAGATCCAACTGCAGTTAAACCATCAATCAGGGGTAAAATGGGTAAAAACCCTCCAGATTGAGGAATAGCTATTATTCTGGGTACTGCTTTATTTTTTTTATTTTTACCCACAACCTTTTTAGCTGCTACCATAGCGATTTTAGCCAGTTTAGTCATATTTTTCTCTGTACTCTTTTTAACAGCTTTTTTTGCTGCACATACAACCTGCTTAAATTGAACCCCCATACCTAACTTTTGTTTAGCTTTTAAAGCAGTAGTTACTAACCAAGAAGCGGCTTTTTCTTTAAGTCCAACGTCTTTAGATTTAACTAGTTCCCATGCATTATCCTCTAATAATCTATCAGCCTCGTGTCTATCATTCAGAGAGTTAGATTTATTGTATGCAATGTCATGATCTCGACATAGATCATCCAATTTATTCACACCTCTATCACCTCGTGCAAGCCGTTTTTTTTAATTAGTCCCGGGACCTGCGAATCTAATTTTTTTTCAAAAAAAATATTAGTTTTAATCATTTATTTAAATCCGAAAATCCGGAATACGAAATCCAAAAACAATTAACAGTCAAAGTTGAGCCTTTTTTTTTCATCAAAACATTTTACTTGGGTACGCAGCTTGTAATACTATTTAATATTTATACGATTTTTAGTGGCTTAAATTGCGTTTTTTTTTTAATACAAATTTCAGGTTGCCGTAGAATCAATTTCTTCTTCACTTTCCGAAGAATCATTCAATCCGGCCAACAAACATAAGGCTTTGGCCATTTTTTCTTTTGCCTTTGTAGCTCTTTCTTTTAAGCCGGTTTGTCTTTTTAATAACTTTATTTTATTAGAATAATAGGACTCCATTATTTTGTTGCGGTTATCGCTATTTGTTGACAAATGTTGAGAGGCAAGTTGAGTTTTTTCCAATTTGGGTTTTTTAGAAACCTATTTAGAAGTTTTAGGCCTACAAAAAAAATATATTAGGAAAGTGTACTATAAATTTTAGATTAGCAAATTTTAAGTTAGTTTGCCTAATACATATACTTAAATATTTTTCTTACCGTTTTTCTTTATTTGGGATTTTCACTATATATCCCTCATCCAATCCACTACACGCTGAAGTCGACGGTTCACCTATATTATTAATACCAGCAGTTGTTGTCTCATGTCTAGAAAGATTCAAGTAAAATAATTTAATATTTTAATTCTGACGTTTTATAATAAACACCATTTTGTTTTTCATTTTATGTTACCTCTTATATTAGAATATAACACCTAATATTTAAGATGGTAAAAAATGTCATTGAATTATACCTACCCACTATTTTGAATACTTACAGACCCTTGAGGTGATTTTTCAAACAATAATGGCGAGAATGCTTCTGCAGATGTTGTTGGTTGCGATGAAAAATCAAAAGTGGCATTCGATTCTGACGAATATGGATCGCCACTAACCGGTATCACACCTATAGATGATAAAATTCTGTCTTCTACTGGAGTTAGTGTCTCGGTTAATGAGATCCCACCACCAGTTTTGGTTATACTAGCCCTACCGTCTGTTTTTGACTTTAAATCCTGCCATGTCTTAAAAATATTAAATATTATTATTTGATTAAATGGGTCTTTAAGATAACATTTTTTGTAAAAATTATTTATTAATTATTTCATAACTATTTGAGGTACACCTTATAAATCTTTTAAAAAAATATATATTTATTATAAAATTATTTGCATCATATTTTGTATAGTTTGTTTGTATCCCTAGAAACCAAGGAATATAAGACAACATTTTATTGAAAATTTTGAGCCATAGTTACAAATGTGTATAGCCATCTACAGATTATAAAACGAATGTCTTATACCCTTTGGCTCTTTGTGTCCTTAATTAATATGTTTACTGAGGTCAAATATAAATATAATAATTACAAAATGTAAAAATATTTTTTGTTTTGAACACAGAACTTAAATAGTTATTAGAATAAAGGTTAAACTATTTAATACAGAAGTTGTATTAAAATAACTATAGTTATTAAAGTTTGCCTATGATAACAATTAGTTTCAACCCAATTTTTAAAAAATCTCTCCAATAAAATGAGAGTATATTTTATGAATTTTATATAAATGACCTGTCAATATTAAATTAAAAAAAGTTGTAGTGTTTGTGAAATAATAAAAAATTGAATTTTAATTAGGTTTTTAAAAATAATAGCTTGTTGAATTTGAGTATTATATATAACTATAACTTCAAAAGGTCAAGGTATTTTGAGTGTGATGATGAAAGAATGATCTAAGGATTTAATCTACAACTTTAAAATTATTATGTACATCAACGGAGTTTGGCAGAAAAACTAATTATGTAATTTTCAACGAAAAAAAAAACATGACAGATATTTTTTTTTTAATAAATAATACATTTTTGTAAGTGTTGCAATTAAGTATAAATATCTATTAAAATTTAAACAAATATAATATTATTTTTTATAGGTACTTACTTTGCGCCATTCGGACCATTCCTTTTGAGGTCCGCGAATGTTATTTAAAACATCTCGGCATTCCTCCCATAACCTCTTTGCAGAGTTTATAGTAAAAGAAGACGTACATTTTCCTCTAATTAGATCTGGATGACTTTTCCTATAATCTATAAGGGCATCTTTTTGCTCTCCCGTTACGTGACATTTTTTAGTTTTCGACATGTCGATAAAATACTGAGAGAGTATATTCTGAGGTGTGTATTTGACCACTGCTAGAGTGGTTATGATGAGTTAAGGGATGCTCAAAATATAACGACAATGTCGAAACATCGATAATATCGATTTTTTTGTTGAAATATGTCGATATATCGATATTTTAGTATCGATAACCTATAAAAATATCGATTTTTCATTTTTTTTTTACTGGGTTTATAATAACACAGATAAATGATAATATCATTGGAACCGAATTTGGTTATCACTCATAATTTTTTATTTTACAATATATATATATATATATATATATATATATATATATATATATATATATATTAACAATTTTGTAATTAATTAAAGGTTACATAATATAAAATATATTAATATAATATAATTTACATAAAATAATATTATAATATAATATAAAGCTAGATAATATAATAATTCAGGTAATAAAATTGAAAAACTAGAAAAACAAGAAAAATTTGAAAAAATTGAAAAACTAGAAAATTAGAAAAAAGTGTGATACGGGTGGCGGGTGCCTCGCCGTATCGTGATTTGAATAACAAAACTGATGTTTGATATCACGGCTGTTCTTTATTTTTCATAGGTCTCAGATAATACAATAAGTATCGGTGAGGGCAGGACTCACATAAGTTCGCCTCTCACGCTGGGGAAACGGGCACTAAGTACCTCACAGTTATAGAACTATATTGTCCTAGCGGGGATACACAAGTGTGGGGGATATGTTGGGGTGACTAGGCGGAAAATAGGGCAGCTTGAATAAGCGCCTAAGGACTCTAGTCACCGGGAGAAGAGCGCAACTCAAATAAGTGACTCTGTATTCTAAGAAGGACGCGGTTCTCGATGTGGAATCGTCGGTGGAGCGGTGGGCTTCGTCGGCACGTCTGCTGCGGGTACCGCTTCTGTCGGTTCCGCTGCAGCTAAGGCCGCTGTGGTCGGTGTGGCTATGCTGGTGTTGCTTGCTACTGCTGAAGTGTTGAGACGCTGGCTGTTGATCGTAGAGGTGTCGGCTTCCAATTGATCCAGTGTATAATGATACCCGGATGTTTGGAAGAAGACTGTACTGATTATGGGATTGCGGTCGGTATTTATGCTGTTTTCGTAAAAACCCCGCAATCCCATTGGCCGATGTTTTGTTAGTGGTTTTTCAGTAGTTGCGTTTACTATTCGGTACGGATCGTTGGTGGCCTTAAGAAAGGCCGTTTTAGATGTTGTGTTGCACCGTTACAAGTAAAAACTAAAAAAACAAGAAAAATTGAAAAAACTGAGACTATAAAAAATTGAAAAACTAGAAATCCTGAAAAAATTGAAAAACTAGAAAAAATAGAAAAAACAATAAAAAGTTGAAAAACTAGAAATCCTGAAAAAAATGAAAAAATTGAAAAACTAGAAAAAAATGAAAAAATTAAAAAACTAGAAAAAATTGAAAACTAGAAAAAATTGCAAAACCTAAAAAATTGAAAAACTAGAAAAACTAGAAATCCTGAAAAAATTGAAAAAGTTAAAAAACTGAGAAACTAAAAAAACTAGAAAAAATTGAAAAACTAGAAAAACTAGAAAAATTTGAAAACCTAGAAAAAATTGAAAAACTAGAAAAAATTGAAAAAAATTGAAATACTAGAAAAACTAGAAAAACTAGAAAAATTTGACATACTAGAAAAACTAGAAAAAATTGAAAAACTAGAAAAACTAGAAAAACTAAAAAAATTTGAAAAACTAGAAAAAATTGAAAAAATTGAAAAACTAGAAAAAATTGCAAAACCTGAAAAATTGAAAAACTAGAAAAACTAGAAATCCTGAAAAAATTGAAAAAATTTGAAAAACTAGAAAAAATTGAAAAAATTGAAAAACTAGAAAAAATTGCAAAACCTGAAAAATTGAAAAACTAGAAAAACTAGAAATCCTGAAAAAATTGAAAAAATTGAAAAACTAGAAAAATTAGAAAAATTTGAAAAACTAGAAAAAACTGAAAAACTAGAAAAAATTGCAAAACCTGAAAAATTGAAAAACTAGAAAAACTAGAAATCCTGAAAAAATTGAAAAACTATAAAAATTAAAAAAAGTGAGAAACTAAAAAAACTAGAAAAATTTGAAAAACTAGAAAAAATTGAAAAACTAGTAAAATTTGACATACTAGAAAAACTAGAAAACATAGAAAAGAGAGAAAAACTATGAAAACTAAAATAATTAGAAAACAAGAAAAACTAGAAATCCTGAAAAAAATGAAAACTAGAAAAAATTTAAAAAAAACTAGAAAAAACTATAAAAAGTTGAAAAACTAGAAATCATGAAAAAATGAAAAAATTGAAAAACTATAAAAGCTAGAAAAACTAGAAAAAATAGAAAAACTTGAAAAAACTGAAAAAATCAAAACACTAGAAAAAAGTGAAAAAACTGAGAAACTAGAAAAACTAAAAGGATAGAAAAACTAGAAAAGATAGAAAAACTTGAAAAAACTGAAAAAATCAAAACACTAGAAAAAAGTGAAAAAACTGAGAAACTAGAAAAACTAAAAAGATAGAAAAACTAGAAAAGATATAAAAACTATAAAAATTATAAAAACTATTAAAACTGGAAAAGATAGAAAAACTATAAAAACTAGAAATGATAGGAAAACTATAAAAATTAGTAAAGATAGAAATGTTTTTCTATCTTTTCCAGTTTTTCAAGTTTTTATAGTTTATATAGTTTTTGTATCTTTTCTAGTTTTGATAGTTTTTCTAGTTTTCCTTGTTTTTATAGTTTTCTATCCTTTCTAGTTTTTCTAATTTTTCTAGTTTTTATAGTTTATATAGTTTTTGTATCTTTTCTATTTTTTCTAGTATTTCCAGTTTTTCTAGTTTTCCGGCTTTTATAGTTTTTCTAGTTTTTTTATCTTTTCTAGTTTTGATAGTTTTTATAGATTTTCTATCTTTTCTAGAAAAACTATAAAAACTATATTAAACTAAAAAACTAGAAATATAGAAAAACTATAAACACTATATAAAACTAGAATATCTAGAAAAACTAGAAAAGATAGAAAAACTAGAAAATCTAGAAAAACTAGAAAAGATATAAAAACTATAAAAATTATAAAAACTAAAAAAACTAGAAAAGATAGAAAAACTATAAAAACTATAAAAAACCAGAAAAACGAGAAAAGATATAAATCCTAGAAAATTAGAAAAACTAGAAAAACAAGAAAAACTAGAAATGTTTTTCTATCTTTTCTAGTTTTCAAGTTTTTATAGTTTATTAAAGTTTTTCTATTTTTTATAGTTTTTCTAGTTTTCCTAGTTTTTCTAGTTTTAATAATTTTTCTATATTTTTTAGTTTTCCTATCTTTTCTAGAAAAACTAGAAAAATATAAAAACAAGAAAAACTAGAAAAACTAGAAAAACTAGAAAAGCTAGGAATATTATTAAAACTAGAAAAGATATAAAAACTATAAAAATTATAAAATTAAAAAAACTAGAAAAGTTTGAAAAACCATGAAAACTAGAAAAACTAGAAAATCTATAAATTCTAGAAATACTAGAAAATCTTTTTTTTTTTAAGTTTTGATAGTTTTTATAGTTTTTCTATCTTTTCTAGGAAAACTATAAAAACTATATAAAACTAAAAAACTAGAATAATAGAAAAACTATAAACACTATATAAAACTAGAATATCTAGAAAAACTATTAAAGATAGAAAAACTAGAAAAACTAGACAAACTAGATAAGATAGAAATACTATAAAAACTAGAAAAGATATAAAAACTATGAAAAGTATAAAAACTAAAAAAACTAGAAAAGATAGAAAAACTAGAAAAACTAAAAAAAAATAGAAAAACTAGAAAAACTAGAAAAGATATAAATACTAGAAAATTAGAAAAACTAGAAAAACTAGAAAAACTAGATAAACAAGAAAAACTAGAAAAACTGGATAAGATAGAAAAACTATGAAAACTAAAATAATTAGAGAAACAAGAAAAACTAGAAAAACTAGAAAAGATATAAAAATATAAAAATTATAAAAACTAGAAAAACTAGAAAAGAAAGAAAAACTAAAAAAACTAGAAATGATAGAAAAACTAGAAAAATTAGTAAAGATAGAAATGTTTTACTAACTTTTCTAGTTTTTCTAGTTTTTCTAGTTTTTCTAGTTTTTCTAATTTTCTAGTATTTATATCTTTTCTAAATTTTCTTGTTTTTCTAGTTTTTCTAGTTTTTCTAGTTTTTCTAATTTTCTATTATTTATATCTTTTCTCGTTTTTCTAGTTTTTTATAGTTTTTATAGTTTTTATAGTTTTTCTATCTTTTCTAGTTTTTTTTAGATTTTCTAGTTTTTCTTGTTTTTTTAATTATTTTAGTTTTCATAATTTTTCTATCTTTTCTAGTTTTTTTAGTTTTTATAATTTTTATAGTTTTTATATCTTTTCTAGTATTTCTACATTTTCTAGTTTTTCTATCTTTTCTAGTTTTTCTAGATATTCTAGTTTTATATAGTGTTTATAGTTTTTATAGTTTTTCTATATTTCTAGTTTTTAGTTTTATATAGTTTTTATAGTTTTTCTAGAAAAGATAGAAAAACTATAAAAACTATCAAAACTAGAAAAACTAAAAAAGATAAAAAAACTAGAAAAACTAGAAAAACTTAAAAAACATGAAAAACTAGAAAAACTTAAAAAAATAAAAAGATTTTCTAGTATTTCTAGAATTTATAGATTTTCTAGTTTTTCTAGTTTTCATGGTTTTTCAAACTTTTCTAGTTTTTTTAATTTTATAATTTTTATAGTTTTTATATCTTTTCTAGTTTTAATAGTATTCCTAGCTTTTCTTGTTTTTATAGTTTTTTTAGAAAAGATAGGAAAACTAAAAACGATAGAAAAATTAGTAAAACTAGAAAAACTAGAAAAACTATAAAAAATATAAAAACTAGAAAAACTAAAAAAACTTGAAAAACTAGAAAAAATAGAAAAACATTTCTAGTTTTTCTAGTTTTTCTAGTTTTTCTATCTTTAATAGTTTTTCTAGATATTCTAGTTTTATATAGTGTTTATAGTTTTTATAGTTTTTCTATTAATCTAGTTTTTTAGTTTTATATAGTTTTTATAGTTTTTCTAGAAAAGATAGAATTAACTATAAAAACTATCAAAACTAGAAAAACTAAAAAAGATAAAAAAACTAGAAAAACTAGAAAAACTTAAAAAACTTGAAAAAGTAGAAAAACTTTAGAAACTAGAAAACTAGAAAAAATAGAAAAGATTTTCTAGTAATTCTAGAATTTTTAGATTTTCTTGTTTTTCTAGTTTTCATGGTTTTTCAAACTTTTCTAGTTTTTTTATTTTATAATTTTTATAGTTTTTATATCTTTTCTAGTTTTAATAATATTCCTAGCTTTTCTAGTTTTTATAAATATATATAAGATAGGAAAACTAAAAAAGATAGAAAAATTATTAAAACTAGAAAAACTAGGAAAACTATAAAAACCATAAAAAATAGAAAAACTTTAAAAACTATAAAAACTTGAAAACTAGAAAAGATAGAAAAACATTTCTAGTTTTTCTTGTTTTTCTAGTTTTTCTAGTTTTTCTAGTTTTTCTAATTTTCTAGTATTTCTAGTTTTTCTAGTTTTTCTATCTCTTTTAGTTTTTCTAGATATTCTAGTTATATATAGTGTTTATAGTTTTTATAGTTTTTCTATATTTCTAGTTTTTTAGTTTTTCTAGTTTTTCAAGAAAAGATAGAAAAACTAAAAAAATTATAAAAACAAGAAAAACTTTAAAAACTATAAAAACTTGAAAACTAGAAAAGATAGAAAAACATTTCTAGTTTTTCTTGTTTTTCTAGTTTTTCTAGTTTTTCTAGTTTTTCTAATTTTCTAGTATTTATATCTTTTGTCGTTTTTCTAGTTTTTTCTAGTTTTTATAGTTTTTATAGTTTTTCTATCTTTTTTAGTTTTTTTAGTTTTTATAATTTTTCTTGTTTCTCTAATTATTTTAGTTTTCATAGTTTTTCTCTCTTTTCTAGTTTTTCTTAGTTTTTCTAGTTTTTCTTGTTTTTTTAATTATTCTAGTTTTCATAGTTTTTCTATCTTTTCTAGTTTTTTTAGTTTTTATACTTTTTATAGTTTTTATATCTTTTCTAGTTTTTATAGTATTTCTATCTTATCTAGTTTGTCTAGTTTTTCTAGTTTTTTTATCTTTAATAGTTTTTCTAGATTTTCTAGTTTTATATAGTGTTTATAGTTTTTCTATTATTCTAGTTTTTTAGTTTTATATAGTTTTTATAGTTTTCCTAGAAAAGATAGAAAAACTATAAAAACTGTCAAAACTAGAAAAACTAAAAAAGATAAAAAAACTAGAAAAACTAGAAAAACTTAAAAAACATGAAAAACTAGAAAAACTTAAAAAAAAAAAAGATTTTCTAGTATTTCTAGAATTTATAGATTTTCTAGTTTTTCTAGTTTTCATGGTTTTTCAAACTTTTCTAGTTTTTTTAGTTTTTATACTTATTATAGTTTTTATATCTTTTCTAGTTTTAATAATATTCCTAGCTTTTCTAGTTTTTATAAATATATATAAGATAGGAAAACTAAAAAAGATAGAAAAATTATTAAAACTAGAAAAACTAGGAAAACTAGAAAAACTTGAAACACTAGAAAAACTAGAAAAACTAGAAAAACTAGAAAAACTAGAAAAACTAGAAAAACTTGAAAAACTAGAAAAGATAGAAAAACATTTCTATATTTACTAATTTTTCTATCATTTCTAGTTTTTATAGTTTTTATAATTTTTATAGTTTTTATATCTTTTCTAGTTTTTCTAGTTTTTCTAATTTTCTAGTATTTATATCTTTTCTAATTTTTCTTGTTTTTCTAGTTTTTCTAGTTTTTCTAGTTTTTCTAATTTTCTATTATTTATATCTTTTCTCGTTTTTCTAGTTTTTTATAGTTTTTATAGTTTTTATAGTTTTTCTATCTTTTCTAGTTTTTTTTAGATTTTCTAGTTTTTCTTGTTTTTTTAATTATTTTAGTTTTCATAGTTTTTCTATCTTTTCTAGTTTTTTTAGTTTTTATAATTTTTATAGTTTTTATATCTTTTCTAGTATTTCTACATTTTCTAGTTTTTCTATCTTTTCTAGTTTTTCTAGATATTCTAGTTTTATATAGTGTTTATAGTTTTTCTAGAAAAGATAGAAAAACTATAAAAACTATCAAAACTAGAAAAACTAGAAACGATAAAAAAACTAGAAAAACTATAAAAGCCGGAAAACTAGAAAAACTGGAAAAACTAGAAAGGATAGAAAAGATAGAAAAACTATAAAAACAAGAAAAACTAGAAAAACTAGAAAAACTATCGAAACTTAAAAAGATACAAAAACTAGAAAAACTAGAAAATCTATCAAAACTAGAAAAGTACAAAAGCTGTAAAAACTAGAAAATCTTGAAAAACTAGAAAAGATAGAAAATTATTTCTATCTTTACTAATTTTTCTAGTTTTTATAGTTTTTATATCTTTTCTAGTTTTTTTAGTTTTTATAATTTTTATAGTTTTTCTATCTTTTCTTGAAAAACTAGAAAAAATATAAAAACAAGAAAAACTAGAAAAACTAGAAAAGATATAAATACTAGAAAATTAGAAAAACTAGAAAAACTAGAAAAACTAGAAAAACTAGATAAACAAGAAAAACTAGAAAAACTGGATAAGATAGAAAAACTATGAAAACTAAAATAATTAGAGAAACAAGAAAAACTAGAAAAACTAGAAAAGATATAAAAATATAAAAATTATAAGAACTAGAAAAACTAGAAAAGAAAGAAAAACTAAAAAAACTAGAAATGATAGAAAAACTAGAAAAATTAGTAAAGATAGAAATGTTTTACTAACTTTTCTAGTTTTTCTAGTTTTTCTAGTTTTTCTTGTTTTTATATTTTTTCTAGTTTTTCAAGAAAAGATAGAAAAACTATAAAAATTATAAAAACTAAAAAAACTAGAAAAGATATAAAAACTATAAAAACTAGAAATGATAGAAAAACTAGAAAAATTAGTAAAGATAGAAATAATTTTCTATGTTTTCTAGTTTTTCAAGATTTTCTAGTTTTTACAGCTTTTGTATCTTTTCTAGTTTTGATAGATTTTCTAGTTTTTCTAGTTTTTGTATCTTTTTAAGTTTCGATAGTTTTTCTAGTTTTTCTTGTTTTTATAGTTTTTCTATCTTTTCTATCCTTTCTAGTTTTTCCAGTTTTTCTAGTTTTCCGGCTTTTATAGTTTTTCTAGTTTTTTTATCTTTTCTAGTTTTTCTAGTTTTGATAGTTTTTATAGTTTTTCTATCTTTTCTAGAAAAACTATAAAAACTATATAAAACTAAAAATTAGAAATATAGAAAAACTATAAAAACTATAAACACTATATAAAACTAGAATATCTAGAAAAAATAGAAAAGATAGAAAAACTAGAAAATGTAGAAATACTAGAAAAGATATAAAAACTATAAAAATTATAAAAACTAAAAAAACTAGAAAAGATAGAAAAACTATGAAAACTAAAATAATTAAAAAAACAAGAAAAACTAGAAAATCTAAAAAAAACTAGAAAAGATAGAAAAACTATAAAAACTATAAAAACTATAAAAAACTAGAAAAACGAGAAAAGATATAAATAATAGAAAATTAGAAAAACTAGAAAAACTAGAAAAACTAGAAAAACAAGAAAAATTAGAAAAGATATAAATACTAGAAAATTAGAAAAACTAGAAAAACTAGAAAAGATATAAAAACTATAAAAATTATAAAAACTATAAAAACTAGAAATGATAGAAAAATTAGTAAATATAGAAATGTTTTTCTATCTTTTCTAGTTTTTCAAGTTTTTCTAGTTTTTCTAGTTTTTCTAGTTTTTATAGTTTTTCTAGTTTTTCTAGTGTTTCAAGTTTTTCTAGTTTTCCTAGTTTTTCTAGTTTTAATAATTTTTCTATCTTTTTTAGTTTTCCTATCTTATATATATTTATAAAAACAAGAAAAGCTAGGAATACTATTAAAACTAGAAAAGATATAAAAACTATAAATCTAAAAAAATTATAAAATTAAAAAAACTATAAAAACTAGAAAAACTAGAAAAAACTAGAAAAACGAGAAAAGATATAAATACTATGAACACTAAATACTATAAATACTATAAATACTATGAACAAATTATTCCATTCAAAGGCCATTTACAAATGAAACAATATGTTAAGGGAAAGCCATGTCCCTGGGGAATAAAAGCTTTTTTACTTTGTAGTTCTGAAGGCACGGTGTATAATATTTTACTGTATCAAGGAGCAACAACAGAATTTAATCAAGAAATGTTAAAAAAGTTTGGCCTTGGTGCCAGCGTAGTTTTACATTTGACCGAAAATGTTAAAAAGAATTCAATATAGACCTGAAAATAAATATGGTTTTTGCGTTTGGTTAACATTATATTTATATGCTACCTATATATGTATAACGTCTTTGGTTAGGACGGTACGGCTGATGGAGTTATTATATACAGAGGATACTTATTTAGTAGTCTCTTAACCTCCGCTAGGCTAATTTTATCATGTATATATTATATGTATTAATGGCATACAATAGAGTGTTAGTATACTAAATGATTTCGGATAGTGTACACGTATAATATTGAACGTATAGTTATTGTGTAGAATTAGTAGAATCGTAGTCAAACGTATATATATATATATATAAATTTAAGAAAAAATGGGTTCTCGCAAACTTTTCTGTAAACGATCATTTAATATCGATGAGAAAAGAAACATCGCTGTTTCGGTGAGGCTGTATGGATTAAAGTTGTACGTTACCATTTCGTTAGAATACAAAGGTCAAACCAAAATCTATATGACTATAGAATGGTGGAATTACCTTATGCAATTCAATGTACTGAAAACTATTACAAATTCATCTTTGACCAAACCTAAACGTTTTTGCAGTAAATCATATTTTTATTATACGGTAAATCCTAAAAATGATACTATCACTATATCGATAGATAGAATAAGAGAAAAACGTATTACCATCTCAAAATTAAATTTTATAACCTTATACAATCTCAATCTATGTATTCAATCGTGTATTACCAAATATTTACATGAATTACCAATATATCAGAAATGTCATGACAATATTTACAAAGCCATAAAGGAAGACTGAAAATATTCCATATGACAATATAGATAATAAATTTATTTCTACATTTATAAGAGATTATGATTTTAACAAGTTTAAATTATGCGACGAATCTAAAACCTTTATACAAGAACTAAAAGTTAAACATGGACATATTACAGATTTGATAAAAGATCGGATTTGTTGGGGACGCATTGGTAAATATTATGGATAGAATTTAATACAATTATAAAGTAACAAAACATACAAGTTGATAGTAAATAATGTACATAAATTAAAATCAGTAAGACCACCTACGATAGTGTTATAGAATTTATTAATACTTATGAAATGTATCTCAAGTACAATGGTAATAAAAAGACTCGAATTTTGCACAAAAAAACTACATTACAGTATGTGGGCAGGTGTGTCTTAACTGGTCTCTACAGGTTAAGACACGTTTTAAAAGTAGTAGTAATAAGGGCATTCACAGCAATCTTTTAACCAATGGGCATTCACAGCAACCTTTTTACCAATGGGCATTCACAGCCCACTTATAACCAATGGGCATTCACAGCCCACTTAGAACCAATGGGCATTCACAGCAACCTTTTTACCAATGGGCATTCACAGCCCACTTATAACCAATGGGCATTCACAGCCCACTTATGATCAAAGAGACATTCACCTCTATAGTCTAAAAAAAGTTGATTTGTATCCACCTATCAACTATCCACCTGATAGTTCTTAAATACTAGTATAATTACTAAAATATATCGTAAGCATAGTCATGCAGTTGGGTTAGGCGTAGGGTTTTTTAAAGCAGGTAAATCTTAACTAATCTTTAATTTCAGGTAGTGGTGGTAAGTTTCTTAACTAAACAACACCTCATCCAACCGCATGACTATGCTTACTTTTTGCATTTTTTTTAAACACTTTTTTTGTTTTTAGTTTTAGTCATTATAATCTTTACGAAGAAGTAATACTAGAGGGAGGGGATAGGAGAGGATTATTTATAAATACCCCCACATTGTTTCAAAAGTTGTGAGTACTGTGCTTAAAGTGATATAGTGCAGACGTTTAAACTTGTGCTACTATTTTTTCTAATATTTAAAAAAATGAGTAATATCCTATCTAAGAATTCATTCTGTATCGACCCCAAACGTTCGATTACGATTGGATTCATTTTAGATAAAACATTATCAATTGTGATTTATTTAGACTATAAAAACTGTCGAGATAAATTAGTTCTTTCTGAACAAAATTGGCAAAGCCTTATGCAATTGCAGACTCTAAATAATATTTTAAACACTATACCAGTTAGCGCAAAACGTTTACATATAAATGAGAATTTTTATTGTACAACAAATCCGAAAACCGATTCAGTCATTTTACGTAATGGAGAGGATCAGCGATTGAAATTGACAAGAATTAACATTTTAACACTTCAAATGTTAAACCCATGTATTCAAGCTCACTTGAAAGAAAGGCTCAACAAGCTACCATTATATCAGAAGTGTTTCACCGATATATACACGTCTATATTAAATGATGTAAATAACTTCTCAAGCGAATGTCGTCGAATAGACTTTATCCAGGCTTACATAACAAATTTTAATTTCCAGTATTATACAACAGATGAGACGGCGCTTTTCGTCCATGAATTACAGATTAATTATGCACAGATAATAAATCTTATTATGCAGGAACTTTTAATAGCTGTATTTTAATTGAAGAGAAGGGCAATAACCTTCATACGAGTTTTATAACGTCAAAATTTCATGTCAGAACGTGTTTGCGAAAAAAAAAATCGAAAAGTATGTCAATAAATTAACATACGAGTTATACAACGTCAAAATTTCATGTCAGAACGTGTTTACAAAAAAAAACAGTAGAAATCATCGCTCATCGCCTATTGTTCATCGCGAAACAAAAATAAATTATGTAAAACCACCGCTGATGAAATATAGATTTTTGGTTATAAAAACCTTATTTATACCTCTTAACATTATTAACACGCTTATATAATTGAAAATACAAACATATATATCTATTTAAAAAACGTTTTTTTTATGAATATAATAATTTTTTTTTATTTTGAACCATTTATACTAGAGTGTATAATAAATAATACAACAATTACTATCACCACATTATATTTACCATAAAAATAACAAAATACATAAAATATCTATTTATCCGAATAAGTCTTAACAATTCTAGTCTCGTCGGACATAAATCGAGCTGCTACCTCATCAAAAAGCTGCTTGATGAGTTGTTGTATTTTTGCATCCTTTTTTAAAGTGTCCGTCAAACAAAGTTTAGCCGAATATTGTACGTGTTTCCATCTAGAAAAAAATGTATTAGAATAAAGGAAAATGGAAATAACATAATAATATATAATAATTTACCTTAGTGATGGCGAAACTTTTGATATTTTATCGATATCAAACTGCTCAATAACAATATATTTTTTAGCGTTTGGCGTTTCGATAGAAATGTCGTATTTGGCTTGTTGTGATTCGCTATCGGCTTTTAAAATGGATCGATCGTAACAAAACTGACGGTTCGGGATTGCTTCTTTTTCAGCTTTCTCCAACAAGCTCGAAAACTAAAAAAAAAACATGTCCTTAAAACGGAACAACCTTTTAAATAATTTACATAAATTGAAAACAAGTATATACTGTGGTTTTTTTTGAGTTTTTTTTCTGTGAGCTAACAGCAGTATCCATCTTTTTTGATTTCTTCGGCGGCTGTTCCTAAAATATATTATAAAAATAGAATCTTAGAAATAAATTTGAAATAGACGTATAAAGACATTTTTTTACTCACAAATGTCGTATTAGATGAGTCATCTTCGCTACACTCTGTTTTTGTTTTCCTCGATTTTTTGATTTTTTTTAATAGACTTTCCTAAAATTATTATTTTTTTTAAAATTGTTAGTAAATAAATAAAAATATTTAAAAAAAATTATTACTTACAGAAACAATTGATTCGTCATCACTAGAGATGTAAGTACTCATTTTGTTATGTTCTTCGTGTGGCTTAACTTCTGAAAGACTGGAGCTGAAGTGATTTTTTAATATCAGTTTCAGGTGTGTTTTATACCTAATAAGTGAAAAAAGTATCTCCCTTCTATATATATATATATATGTTGTATATTAAACAAAGTATGACCCAGACACGATAATTACGATAATTACGATAATTACGATAATTACAATAATTACTCATGACAATCATGTGTTGACATAGGTGTTGAATGTGTTTAGTACACACATCTGTATAACCTATTTTCCAAACAATTAATCTTAACACACTTAATTCGGCTAGGAGGTAAATTGAGTGCGGGGTTAGTAGAGGTTAAAATTTGTGTATAAAACCCTAAGAAATCGTGCACATTATTATCAGTTTGTGTCCAAACGTTTCAACAGTAAAAACTTACTCAAACCCATTGATCGTCATCTAATCTTTTTTGGTAAGTACAATATTAGTAAACTAACTCATTCAAACTATACCTATATTTATTAGTAGATAAAATGATAGTTCTTTAGTTTAAATCACATGCATTTTGTTTTTTTACTTTGATCTTAATAAGTTTTTAATTTATACTTACGTAGAACTAGAAACATTAGTTTAATTTATTTAAGCTGAATACAGTGTAGTGTCTCAATTTATAAGTTAGTAGTTTAATTCACCTACAATATCTTAATTTATTTTAAGCTTACACAGCGCTGGAAATACGTTTTTACACCAAGTCATGTCTGTTTGATTTATTTAAACTTACACAGAACTGGAAATACATATTTATACCAAGCCATGTCTGCTTAATTTATTTAAGTTGAATACAGTATAGTGCCTCAATTTTAAAGTTGAATATTATTATAAGTTAGTAGTTTAATTCACCTAATTTCTTTTTTTTACTTTGATCTTAGTAAGTTCAATATCTTAATTAAATTTAAAACTTACATAGTGCTGGAAATAGGTTTTTTTTTCACCGAGTCATGTCCGTTTAATTTATTTAAACTTACACAGAACTGGAAAAAAAAAGAAAACATGTTTATACCAAGCCATGTCTGTTTAATTTAATTAGACTGAATACAGTATAGTGTCCCCAATTTTAAAAGTTAAATATTATTATAAGTTAGTAGTTTACTTTGATCTTAGTAAGTTCAATTATCGAGTTTCAATATCTTAATTTAAACCTACACAGCATTGAAGACAGTAGTTTATACTAAGTTATGTCTGTTTAATTAATCTTAAGCCGAATTTTTTTTTTTAAGTTAATTATTATTATATATACTAGTATAATTTATAATTTATTTTTTTATAGTATCGCTGTACTACACTATCACTACCACTGTAAGTATTATATTAACCATAGTTTTTTTACTCACATGTTATGGCACAACCGAACGGTACATTTTGCTTAACAGACCACGAGAGAGCTCGCTTGTTTAAAAATTTAAAAAAAAATAAAAATACCAATAGAATTAGACGAGCAAAAAAAATGGCAATTATAAAAAAAAATATGGAGATATATAAAAAACATGAATTAGATAGTAAAATAAATAGAATGTTTAAAACTATTATTAAAACTATCGAAGAAAATATTAAAAAAAAATGATAAAAAAAAAATACTAGTTTTTTTTAATTTTAATGTATATTTAGAAGGTTTGAGATTTTTTATATAGTAATATTACAATAAAAAAATTAAGAGAAGTTATTATTAAGTACTTAAGTTTAAGTTGATTATTAAAACATACTTGTAAATATTTATATAAATTTGTAATAAATATTGTTTTTTTTTTTTGTGCTACCTATTTGTAATTTAGTTGTAAGCTTTCATATAATCAAAAAAAATGTTCTTCATAGTTTTCAAAATGTCGCAATCTACAAAAAACCAAAATTATAGCGAGGTATGTCTAAATTGCCCGTTGAACGTAGACCATCTCATTCCGGCAAAAAAAATACACCAGCATCTTAGGAGGAAGCATGGTGTGGAAAATGTCCACGCTGGGATATATGGAGGATGGTTTGATGAAAAGGTTTTTGGTGTAATAGAAGATTGGGATGACGAGGCGCAAATTCCAGCAACAATTAATAAAAATGACTACTTCCCATACAAATTTTAATTTGTATAATTTTTTTGCTAATAATAAAAATAAAATAAATGTTGATCACCCTACTTTATAATTATCTTTTATTCTCTTTTAACAGTCGGTTAATTGTATACTAGAATTAAACTATACAATATCATTCAAATACTCTATGTATGTAGGTACTTAATAAAGTATGATGTATCCCGCCAGTCAGCCTATAACTATTTAACGGTTTTTTGATACTATATCACATTTGTTTAATTTTGTTTCACAGTTGAAATGAGTAATATTACGAAGCAGATGCGTCTTAATATAGTTGGAGATGGTTTAGAGGAAATAGAATCATTTAGAAAGCGACGTTCAAAAACATATTTTTTAAAAAACTTGTTTAAGTTTTTAGACTTCACCACATTTTTTGAATATGCTACATCTTTTTTATTACCAAAAATCAAAGAAGAATGTCAAAACACATCAATTAAATTTAATTTATACCTGGATTGTGTATACGAAAATTTAATAAGCTTTGAAATTAGAGATATTGCCTTCAAAACTTCAAATGTTTTCACAACATCAGGTTCAGATGTATCCAAACTATTAAAAAATATGTATGACAAACTTTTAATTGAAGAGTCTGATTTTATTACTAAAGGGTCGGGATGGAGTCTTAAATGTATAGATGGATTACAACTAAGAATTAATTATGTAAATCCGTTACAAGGTTCAACGTATATACCACTACCAAAAAAACTCCAAAATAAGAAAGCTGTAATCAATGTACATAATAATGATGCAGAATGTTTTAAATATGCTATTTTGTCTAAATTTGATGTACGTAGTAACAAAAGTAGATTTATTAAAAAATATTTTAATTATTTGGAGAAAAGTAGTAAATTAGATTTTAGTTGTGTAAAATACCCAACTCCAATTAAAGAGGTTAAAAAATTTGCAAATATTAATAATCTATCAATCAATATTTATGGGCTTGACAACAAATCGCTAATTTATCCAATAATAGTTTGTGACGCTGAAAAAACAAAACATTTTGATTTACTTTTAATTAGTAATGATACCCGTCAGCATTATTGTTTTATATCCGATTTTTCGAGACTTATTAGATCTCAAAGAACACAGCATCATGAAAAAATAATTATTTGTAAACGATGCTTTACTACTTTTAATAAAAAACCTTGTGATAGCAAATTATGGGGCTTAAAAGGTTTAGCTGAACATAAATTACGCTGTAATCAACATAAATTAAGTAGACCTGTCATGTTTGAAAATAATGATGATGAAGTTATTAAATTTAAGAACTATGCAGCTACTCAACGTGTACCAATAGTAATTTATGCTGATTTTGAATGTTTTTTAAAGATTGTAAAAGATCAGTCTAACAACACTAATGAAAACAAAACTAAAAAAAAATATATACATGAGCCAATGAGTTATGGATTTTATGTTAAGATCGACTTTGAAACAATACCACTCGAATTAATCCGCGAGTTTAAAATACCCACATATCCGATTATTCATCGAGGTAAGAATGCAGCAAAGCATTTTATGAAATCTATTATAAAAGTTGGAGAAAAAATTGATGAATTGTATCAAACAAATATACCAATGCATCCATTATCAGATGAGGAAAATGAAAGATTTGCAATTACTACAAACTGTGAATTATGTAACCATCCTTTTACTGATACTATAAAGGTAAGAGATCATTCACATTTTACTGGACGTTTTAGAGGTGTATTATGTTTGGGATGTAATTTTAAATTAAAAAATGTCGCATTCACCCCAATTTATTTTCACAATTTAAGTTATGACTCACATTTCATTGTAAATGAGCTCGGTTATAATGATAAAAGAATTGATGTGATTCCAAACTCTACAGAAAAATATATCTCATTTAGTAAGGAAATTTCTAAAACAATGAAACTAAAGTTCATTGATACATTTCGTTTTATGAGTGAATCTCTAAGCTCACTCGCCAACAATTTAGCTGAAGACAAATCCAGGTTCAAAGAAACTTTAAAGTTTTTTCCAGCAGATAAAATAGATTTGGTATGTCGTAAAGGTGTTTTTTGTTACGAGTATATAGATTCATGGGAAAAACTCGAAAAGACTAGCTTACCGACAAAAGAACACTTCTATAATTCACTAAATGAAGAAGAAATCAGCGAACTTGATTACAATCATGCAAAAACTGTTTGGAAAACTTTTAATATAACTAATTTAGGTGAATATTCTAACCTCTATCTATTGACTGATATTTTAATATTAACTGATGTTTTTGAATCCTTCCGAAACCTTTGTTTGGACACACTGCATCTAGATGCATCTCATTATTTAACAGCACCAGCTTTTGCATTTCAAGCAATGTTAAAATATACTAACGTACATCTTGAAAGGTTAAAAGATTACGATATGCAACTTTTTTTTGAGAGAGGAATTCGTGGAGGAATATGTCAAAGTGTTAAGCGACACGTGCATGCTAATATTCCAAATACTGAAGGTATTAACTATGATTCGAATAAACCAACTACTTGGCTAACATATTTTGACTGCGTTAACCTTTACGGGAAATCTATGTTATCAACACTTCCTTACAAAAACTTCGAATGGTTAGACGATTTGTCATTAGATGTTACAACAATACCAGATAATGCAAAATATGGCTATATTTTAGAAGTTGACGTTGATTATCCAGAAAATTTACACGAATTACACAATGACTTCCCGTTTTTACCTGAATTTACATATCCACCTAATTCAAAGGTAAAAAAATTGATGACCACATTTAACCCCAAGAAAAATTATATTGTGCATTACCGTAGTCTGAAACAAGCCTTGAAACATGGTTTAATAGTAACAAAAGTACATAGAATTGTCAAATTTCGACAAAAAAAATGGATGGCTTCATATGTAGAACTCTGTACTAAAATGAGAAAAAACGCGACTAACGAGTTTGAAAAAAATTTTTGGAAACTAGCTATTAATTCTGTTTTTGGGAAATGTATGGAAAATGTGAGAAAACGAATGAACATGAAATTAGTTACGAGTGATCGACAAGCACACCGCTTAATGATGAGGCCTAGTTTTAAGGATCGTACGATTTACTCTGATAGACTAATGGCTGTGCATTTATTCAAAGAAAAACTAAAATTTGACAAACCTATATATGTAGGACTATCTATTTTAGATATATCAAAAACTGTTATGTATCATTTCCATTATAATGTGATGAAACCTATGTATGGTATGAATATAAGTTTGTGTTATTCAGATACTGATTCCCTAATATATGAGATTATCACAGATAATTTTATGGATGATCTTAAAAATACTTTATTTCCATATTTCGACACATCAAATTACTCAAAAGATCACCCATGTTTTTCAGATAAAAGAAAGAATATTCCAGGATACTTTAAAGACGAGTTGAAAGGTTTAATTTTACTGGAGTTTGTATCTCTGCGTCCTAAATTATATGCTTTTAATGTTGGCGGAAAAGAAATAAAGAAGGCTAAAGGAGTGAAAAAATATGTAGTTGAAAAAAAAATGAAAATGCAGCATTATATTGATGTTTTAAATACACACACCAATCAAATGTCAGGAATTTTACCTTCAGATCAAGACAATTCAAAAGCATATCATTTTATGAATACGATTCAGTCAGAAAAGCATCGCGTATATTCAAAAACTGTTTATAAGCTTGCGCTCAGTGCTAGTGATGATAAGAGGATAATATTAGAGAATGGTATTTCTACTTTAGCTCATGGTCATTTTATAAACAATAAGAATAATTCGCTTAAATAGTTTTTTTAATTTTATATACTATTTTTTTTTAAATATTATTAGCTTTACAGTTGTAGTTAAGTTTTATTCATAAAGAGGGTTTTAAACAAATATTTCTATACATTTATAATACTTAAACATTAAATATTTGAGAAAATTGTAAATTCAATATAAAATCATTAATCAATTTATACTTATCTAAAATTGTAAACCAATTCTGTTTGTTCAGATGAGTTTATTTGACTGCTTACTGGATGTGTTGAGAACATTTCGATTACTTGGCGTGAACGCGGTAATAACTGGAACACTACCTAAATTATTTATCAATTATCCAACCGCTGAGATTAATCGGAAGTTAGACAGCGTCAGGATCTGTGATATCATGCTATTTTATCATACTGTGATAGTTGATGATGTGGAACTAAAAGCTATATTTCCATCGTTTGAGCCAGAGTTTAATATATATCGTCGTAAGTATATTGAATACGTTGGTTATATATGGGTTGGTAATATAAAAATTCAGTTGCGTAAGTGGAAAAACAAAGACACATGCAACACATTTTATATCAAGAGCGGACCGGATTGTTGGGTGATAAACGATATTTTAAAATTGTTTCTGACTCCATCTCACAAAGAAATGGAAACCGCAGTTGTACTAGCCATAGGTGAGAACAAAATCCTTTTACCCGTAATGGCTTCATACGGACCTACTAGATCAAGTAAAAAACATACAAGAAAAAGAGACGTATATCACTTTAAAAAGGGTTATTGCTCTCATATTGGTTATCCAAAAACATTGGGTATTATCGATTGCCGAAAACATTTTGCTACCAGAGGTGATAAATATGTAAGTGTTTGGGGAAACCTAGAGAAAATACACATCGCTGGATTGGAACGAGAAGCCTTTCAAGCTGGAAATTCACAGTGGCGTGACTATATATATTAGCCTTTAAACTTAAATATATAAAAAAATGTTTAAAAAAGTATATATTTTTTTATTTTTTATTTAAATAATAATGTAAAATTATAAATGTTTAAATAAAAATTATTTTAAAATACTTTCTGTGCTCACCCATGAGTTATGTGTCGTATCTAGCCCCAAAAATTTTACTAACATTTTTCCTTTCTTTCTTTTTAGAATACGTTCTATAAGATATGTATCAGGATACTTAGTTTTTTGAATTTCTTGTTCATAAAAACATCCTAAAATTGTCTCACCTTTATCATCAGACAATTTATAAGTAATAGGATTAGTATCTAGAATTTTGGTAATAGTAAACAATTCCGTCGTCCAACTCGGTGTAAAACCCCGATGAAATAAATGTTTATACTTAGATATCCTAACCCTATCATTTAGCTGAAATTTCGGTTTTCTTTTTTTACTGTCACTAAATAAATTATTACGTTTAATTAAAACTGGATTTATTCTAGCTTCATGCGGAGTACAATTAATTGTCCTATGCTTACTATTATTATAATTATTAACTAAATTCGATAAGACTGCTACCCAGTTCCAACTCCCCTTAGCTGTGAAATGCTTATAAACCATATTTTTTAAAGTCCGTATTACGCGTTCAGCCTGTCCTGCCTTAATACTACTATATGTTGAATAATGTTTAATGCTATATTTCATCATTAATTTTTTAAATTCATTATTATAGTATTCACCACCAAAATCGGATTGTAATAACTTAGGCTGCTTGTTTTTCAATATTTTTGACATTGCATTCTTTACAGATATTGCTGTCTTATTTTTTAAAGGTTCTGCCCACACGTATTTACTAAATGTGTCAATTACAACTAAAATATATTTAAAACCATTATTTTTTCTCGAATGTGGTTGCATATCAATCAAATCTGTTTGCCAATATTCATCCATAAATCTTGTAATAACTTTACGTCTTTGAAATATTTTTCTAGCTGGTCTATGTAATTCGTTGGCTATACCCTCCATTGCGGACATCATAGTTGATAATATGTAATCTGATAATATGAAATTATATATAAAAGTGGGTAAGAAAACTGATGTAGGTAGTGATGACTAATATAGAGATTAAGCTATACAATAATTTTTCTTTCTCTTAATTCTTCAACAATTGAAATAACTTCATTATTAAGACCTGTGTTTCCAGCCTCTTGAGAAGACATTAGTAGAGCTAGTCTAGTAATTAACTCGTTCGGGTTATCGTAGTAAATGATTTGTGTATTGGGTAGTACGTTTTTATATAAACCCATACCTAATTTAGAATTCAAATTTTCAGCTTTTTTCCCCTTTTGAAAATCGAAAGGGTTATTTAATAATATAGCATCCGCCGACTTAGGAGTGATAATTAAATCTTCACCAATTTTTCGTTTTTTAGCTATTGGATCTGATTTAGACTTTACATCAGTATAAAAAGGTTTTACGATTGAGTTCCATTTATAATATTTATTAGCTTTAGGGTTTCCTTTAGCATTTAGATACACTTTCGTAGTGTTTAATATTGCGTAGTAAGATTTTAAGTCTTCATTGTTTACTAATCTTGGTTCTTTTTCACATAGTAATGACCATAATCCAGGAGTCCAATCATAAACTTGGTCTACCACTCTTAATTTATCATTCTCAATTGATATAGGATAAGACCCAATTTTCAGTTCTTTGTCGGCTTTATCATAATGCATACCATATGATTGATCATAAGTTCGTTTATTGGGGGAAATTGATACAAAGTTATTAAATTCCTCTAATTGACTGTTTGAAGTAGCTTCTACATCGTGTTGACTATTTTCTAAATTAGACATTTCATTATCTAACATACGACTGCCTTTATTAGCGTCACTATTATTAACTATTCTATTAAGTGGTTCTATTATTGGTTTAAATGTTTCATTAAATGTATGTTCAGAGTCTAAAACTCCACGTTTTAACTCCATAATTTTAAGTTTGATATTCTTTCTTGATTCTATTAAGTTCTTTAATAAGTTTTCTTCTCGCTCCATACTGCTAAACTGAGATTACTTGGCTATATCTAAGCTTATATAGACATCAAAACCTCGTCTATACCGTCCATCATTCATATTTCTAGTTTTATCTATAACAATAAATCCATAATTATCATGATTCCAACACGAATAGCACAATTTCCGGAATTCTGAAAAATCCAAAAAATCTGTTGAACAGTGATCATGAAAAATGTGTCCTAAATTTCGATCGTCTTGTTTAAATATAATTAAGAAATTACAGTTATCACGCACCTGCTGCTTCAAAATTTTGGAGTATGATTGATTTAAAAAAAATATAGAGTTAGCTCCGAAATGTCTTCCCATACTGAAATATTCTCGAATAGGTGTTTGTATATCACATATAATATCGTCAAATATAAAAATAGAATTTGGCTTAGTTAATTGTGGTTTAATAACATCATTAGCAACAGTAAATGTATACAAATTAGCTTCTTTTATACCATCAAATATTTGTTTTAGTAAAACATATTTTTCTTGATTAAGAGTTTTTGAATATATGTAAACATTTTCAAATTTTAGACCGTTTATATGTGTAAGAAGATTAATCATAACATTAGTTTTTCCCGAAGAACTTGCCCCAACTAGGATCCCTCGAATACTATCGGGTAACAAAGGCCCATGTCGGGATGGTTTTTCCAAAATTTGTGTGTCAATATTCTTAATATCTAATTTGTTGTCTTGTTCAATAAAACGCATCTTTGTGTATAAATAGTAAGCACAATCTTAGACGCTCCTCAGTATGTATATGAAATGCAAAGAGTTCGATGAAAAAAAAAAAGTTGAGTGGTACAGGTTTCTTGAATACGCTAATAAATAAACTACCTTTCGAAGCGCATATTCCAACGTATAAATACTGTGGACCTGGTACAAAACTTGAGAAAAGACTTGTTAGAGGAGATAAGCCTAAAAACCTTCTTGGTGAAGCCTGTCGTAATCATGATATATCATATTTGAAAAATAAAGATTTAATAAATCGTCATAAGGCTGATAAAATATTAGAACAACAAGTCTGACAAAGGGTAAAAGCCAAAAACAGCTCATTTGGGGAGTGGGTTGCTGCATACGCTGTAACAAATCTTATGAAAGCTAAACGCAAAATTGGTATGGGTTGTTGTAATGCTAAAAAAGGTGGAAAACTAGTTGGAGTTGTAAGAAAGAAATTAACTCGAAAAAAAACTAAAAAAACTAGGAAAATTAAAGTACCAAATCAAAGGGGTTCTGCTATACCCCTAATTCCCATTTTTGCAGGCCTTTCAGCTCTCGGTAGTCTCGCATCTAGCGCTGTGAATATCTACAGTAAAATTAAAGATTCTAAAAGTGGTCAAACGAAAAAAGTTGGAAGAGGTTTATATTTGAATGTTCGTAATGGTAAAGGTTTATACTTAGATAAATCAGGTTTAGGTGTAAAGAAAAAAAGAAATATTAAGAAAAAAAACTAATTAGTATGCTACCTAACAGACCTCTTTCTTCACAAGACATTATAAAACATGTTGCACAGTTAAAAATTCCACATTTCCGTGGTGTATTTTCACGCGACAGCTTACCGAAAAACATTTTTAAAAACGAGTGTGCGGTTGTTAACCTTTCCGAAGTAAGTCAAAAAGGGTCACATTGGGTAGCATTCATTAAAAAAGATAATAGCATTTGGTATTTTGACAGCTTTGGTGATCTACCACCACCAATAGAACTCCAAAATCATTTTAAAGGATATCGTATTTTGTATAATTACTCAAACTATCAAAACTTTAATACATTTATTTGTGGTCATTTATGTATTGATTTTTTACAATGTATGAATCAACAACTATAAGTCTATCAGGTAACACGACAGAGTTATCAACAAATTTTTTCCCAACACTAATTGTAGCAGAGGATTCGGAAATAGCGTTATTGAATCTTCAGACGTATAATTCTTTTCCTAATATTAACGAAAGCAATAACAGATTAAGAATAATTATAAATAAAAACAAAATCAGTAAGCGAGATATTATCCCTAAAGATAATACCTCATTTGATCATACAATTGATGATAGTAAAAATAAAACTGATACATCTGAAAATAATAAAAAACATATAATCGATAATTCTTTAGCAACCGAAAATAGTAGTTCTCGTCATATCGGTGGTGTAATATCTGAAGTAGCTAATATTGATAAATCGTCTGATATATTCCATAAAATTAAGCATTTGCATGAACCTAATAATCATGACCCGTTATTGTTAATAACACAAGGTCTAAATTCAGATGAAGAAATGTTAGATATTGAAATAGAATCGGGGTGTTATGAACTAAGTCAAATAAATGACTACATCAAAAACGAAATTAAAAAAACTAATCGTGATATTGTATTCAGCATACTACCAAATATTAATACTTTTAGGTCTTATGTCTACTGTTCTGAAGCAGTCGATTTTACTATTGATAATAGTTTAAGACATGTTTTAGGATTTGATAAAGCAAAACTAGAACCACATATATTACATGAATCTCAAAGAACTGTTAATATTAATATTATTAATTCAATAAAAGTATTATGCAGTATTGCTCAAGGATCATTTAATGGTAACAAGCCTTCACACTCAGTCTATGAGTTCTACCCTACAGCGCTTCATGGCTCAAAACTTGTTGAAGCACCTAACAACTTAATTTATTATCCACTAATAACAAACGAGATCAATAATATAACTATAACTCTAGTTGATCAAGATCAAAGACCGCTAAAGCATTTAGGTGAAAAAATTACAGTAGTTTTACATATCAAACGGTACGGTTCATAAAATGGGGTTGAAGTTTAATACATCTCATTACAAAATTCCAGATATAAGGTTACCACTAGCTAACAAATCTATCACTCTTAAAAAGAAGTCCAAACAAGGAGCATCAGGAAACAAACTTATAAAATTAAACTCTAAAAGCCGAAATACTTTAAGACAATTAGGATTTGAATTGGTAAAAGATGCCTGAAAACAGTATTTTAGATGTTGATACAGGTTTTATAACCGATTCAAAAATAACTAATTTTGATTTTCATTCTTATATCCCCTTTACAAAAGCCTTTAACAATAATGATGAGATAAGAATATGTGTACAGCAGACTGATGTTTATCCGTATTTACATGAAAGTTTTTTATATATTGAAGGTAATATTACAGATGCTAGTAAAGTAAAACTAGGTAATAATGGATTATCATTTCTTTTTGAACAAGTTCGTTTAGAGCTAAATGGGATTGAAATCGATAGCTCACGTTTGATGGGTGTCACTAGTTCAATCAAAGGATATTTATCTAGTACCCCAGATAATTATTTTTGTTATGAAAATGCTGGATGGACTTATCGAAATAATACAACTATAACAAATACATCCGGTCATTTTACTGCTTGTATTCCTTTGAAATATTGGATGGGTTTCTTTGAAGATTTCAGAAAAATTATATTAAATTCTCGACTTGAACTAATATTAACAAGATCAAATAGTGATTTGAATGCTTTAATTAAAGCAGTTGATACAGATGATAAAACAACAACGGGAAGTGTAGAAATAAATAATATTGTTTGGAAAATTCCTCATGTTAGCGTAGACGATAGCCAACGATTAAAGTTAATGAAGGTTGTTGAAAAAGAAAAGAGTTTGTTTTTACCATTCAGAACATGGGAAACGTATACTTATCCTGAACTCGGGAATTCAACAAATGTTACATGGAATTTAAAAACATCGTCGAAATTGGAAAAGCCTCGTTTTATTATTGTGGGCTTACAAAAAGATCGTATCAATACACTAAACAAGGATAGAAGTGAATTTGATCATTCTAAGTTAAAAAACATAAAAGTATTTCTAAACTCGAACGTTTACCCATACGATAATTTAAACTTAGATTTTACAAAAAATAATTTCACTTTGTTGTATAATATGTACACATCTTTTCAAGAATCATACTATGAAAATGGTCTTCGGAATCCGATTTTAAGCCCATCATCATTTTCAACTAAAGCTCCAATTGTTGTTTTAGATGTTAGCAAACAGAGTGACTCTGAGAACGTTTCTACAATTGACTTGAGATTAGAAATTGAGGGATGGGATAATTTATCAGGTGTTAGCGCATTTTGTGTATTAATACATGATCGTGTTGTAGAGTATGTACCATTTACAAGAGAAGTTCGTAAACTTGTATAGTTTTTACTATGTAGGGAGTGGGAGGACAAATTGTATTATATAAAGACATTTCTCCAGCAAATTTTACTCATTTTATAACAACACGCTAAACTGTATGTATTAAAGTTAAATTTATAATAACGCTATAGTTATGAACAATTGTGTTGATGAGTGTGGTGATTTTCATAAGATTTTAGACTATAAAAATTGTTTAAATCGTAACAAAACATTTGATATGTGTAATAATGAAATATGCCTTTCAAAACGGGGAATTTTGAGTGAAGCTGGATTTGTGTATATCGGTGATGGGATGAACGACGCTGTCGCTTGCTTTACATGTTGGCAGCGTCTCAGAACTTGGGAACTTGATGATGATCCGTGGGTTGAACATGCTTTGTGGTCACCAACTTGCGGCTATGTTCGATTGGTGAAGGGTTCTCTATGAATTGTCTTAACATATTTTAATTTAAAGAAATGTATTTGTTTTACAACTTTTAAAAAAACAATAAAATAATAAATTTTTATTATATTTACGTTGCATATACATTTTTTTTTTATCTATAAAACCCTTTACATTATATTAAGTTAGTCATTTTTGTTAAAACCTTTGTATGGTAGCTATCTATTAGTAAGATGGATTATTTTGGTCGTAACAGAAATCATTTAAATAATAATACAATTTTGGTAAATTTCCAAAGAGGTGTGAATGCATTAATGGGGTTAATAGAAAGTTTAAATAATTCACTTAATACCTATAACGATAATTTAGAAAAGAAACTAGTGGGGTTAATGGAAACCTTAAATAATTTACTTAATACCTATAATGATAATTTAGAAAAGAAACTAAAAACACAAAGTGAAACATTTACTAATGTAACAAAAAATATGATAGATAAGTCTTACATTGATTTAAAAATTGAAATCAATAAATTAAGGAGAGAGGATTCAAGGTGGAATAGCAGGGCATCCGATAATAGAAACCTATAATTTAGAAAAAAGAAACTAAAAACACAAAGTGAAACATTTACTAATGTAGCAAAAAATATAATAGATAAGTCTTACATTGCTTTAAAAATTGAAAACCAATATGTATTTTGTTTTTTTTTTTTTAAATTAATTAAATATTTGATCTTGTAAATTTGTTATTATTCTATATCTCTATACCATTATTCTAATTTCTCTATGGTTTTAAGTGGGTTGTAAATGCCCATTAGTTCTAAGTGGGCTGTGAATGCCCATCAGTTATAAGTGGGCTGTGAATGCCCATTGGTAAAAAGGTTGCTGTGAATGCCCATTGGTAAAAAGGTTGCTGTGAATGCCCATTGGTTATAAGTGGGCTGTGAATGCCCATTGGTAAAAAGGTTGCTGTGAATGCCCATTGGTTAAAAGATTGCTGTGAATGCCCTTATTACTACTACTTTTAAACCCATTGTATAGTTATTTAAAGATGTTTTAAAAGATACCTTCCCTATCTAAATGAAGAATTTTTAACAGCAGATGACTCTTAGCATGACTTGTGATTAATTTAACCCGCACCCTCGGTTGCCGACAAAAGTGGGTTATATACATCAACAAAAGACCTGATTTCGCAGTTACACCTGCATTGCAGTTTATAGGCAGGTGCGGCTTAACAGGTCTCTACAGGTTAAGACACGTTTAAACCCATTTAACGTTATTTTAAAGATATCCTCCCTCTAAATCGAAATGATGAATTTTTATTGGTTCCAACCCCCACACAATTCATTTTCATAAACTGTTTAGACCGCGGTTGCAATGGGGTGTATGAAACACTCGTTGTTCAGTACTCGGGCTCTTCAGTTCTATGCAATAGTACGTTTTTAAAGTGTTTAATTTGTTTGAAAAAAATACTTAACCAACTATAAACAAGATGTCTGCACCGACCGCCGCAATCTACAAAAAGCAAAAGTATATCTACTTTCCACCAACTCCGCCAAACGAGCTCATCGCATGTAACAGCTATACATTAGACTTTAACGGTCGCAAATTCATTCAAATTGGAATCGACCCTAAAAATTCGTTAAGTGTTATGATTCATATTATAACACCGTCCAGATATGTGAGTATAACCGTCGAGTATATGAAGACTATATATTCAATAATGGGTGATATACAGTCTAATATTATGGAGAATTCGGAAAAAAATACACAAACAATCTTTTTCTCTGACAACAATCTTTTATTAACTAAAATGATATACAAAGAAGAAAATGTATTAGTAATCGAATCGCAAACACAAGACGATTGTCGCATTCTACTCAATCGTATGGATCTAGTTAAACTAGCTGAAATGGAATACATAGTTCACGAATGTATGGAAAGACACTTAACAATCACCCTGGAAAAAGTCAAGGAACAAATGCAGAAGATGTTAAAGTATTACAATGGACGTTTCTTCCCTGACAAAAAAACAACGAAATTCGAGTTATCCAGCTACATCAGTCTCATGCAACACTATAACGTCTGCGATAGATCAAATGGATGAAGTCAACTACATAAGTGAAATTAAACGATTTGCTGTGGAGGAATTGATCGACGTGTGGATGATGAAATTAAACAGACGACTTGAACCATTAAAGGTATTGTATAAAACTTTTGAAACCCTTTTGAATATGTGACTATATCTGATAAAAGTGATTTAATAGTTGCTTCTAGACTTACTATTTCATAAGAACCTGTAGGTATGGTTATTAACTGTAGATTAGTAACTGTATCACCGTCATTTTCACGTATAACACCAATACGGTTACACCCAGATTTGATGTTTGGTATAGAGTTGTTTGTCTGAAGACTTAAAAAACATAATTCTGAATTATTAACAACTTCTAACGGAGGAAAAAATTCACACGTTAATTCAGAAGAATTACTATTTAGTGTTAGTGTTGTCATGGTTGCGATAAAAATTTTAAACACAAATGTCCGCAATTATATGTATTATATTGCTGCTGTTTTTCACAGTTGTATATGATTTTACAACCTTTTAAATATTTCTGAACTTCAAGCGGGGGTTCTAAACCAAAGCTATCGTAGTAATAAGCGGGGTAAAGTTCTTCTTTAGAGCTACCCAGTGGCTACCTGCGTCAACCGATCGAGATAAATTAATAACAAAAGCTTCTTGGCTTCTTGTATGAACAGGCAACGTGTCTCTACAATATGTTCCCCTGTAATGGGGTATTTTTAGAAGACGCGCACATTTATTAATTTCAAAATCAAATAATGCACGTTTGGGTAGCTCTGATATTAGTTTTTTGATTTACTTCCTCGTTTATTACTTTTAGGTTTTTTTACTCCTTTCCCTGATGATTTAGGTGCTAAAAATAAACCTTTTCCTAACTTATATTTTCCTTGACCATAGGGTGTTAAAAACAAACCTTTACCCAACTTGACAAGTGTATTCTTAGAAGCCCTTAAATCATTAATAGTTTTAACAATATTACTCGCTACAGAAGCTAAAGATCCAACTGCAGTTAAACCATCAATCAGGGGTAAAATGGGTAAAAACCCTCCAGATTGAGGAATAGCTATTATTCTGGGTACTGCTTTATTTTTTTTATTTTTACCCACAACCTTTTTAGCTGCTACCATAGCGATTTTAGCCAGTTTAGTCATATTTTTCTCTGTACTCTTTTTAACAGCTTTTTTTGCTGCACATACAACCTGCTTAAATTGAACCCCCATACCTAACTTTTGTTTAGCTTTTAAAGCAGTAGTTACTAACCAAGAAGCGGCTTTTTCTTTAAGTCCAACGTCTTTAGATTTAACTAGTTCCCATGCATTATCCTCTAATAATCTATCAGCCTCGTGTCTATCATTCAGAGAGTTAGATTTATTGTATGCAATGTCATGATCTCGACATAGATCATCCAATTTATTCACACCTCTATCACCTCGTGCAAGCCGTTTTTTTTAATTAGTCCCGGGACCTGCGAATCTAATTTTTTTTCAAAAAAAATATTAGTTTTAATCATTATTTTTATGACTAATTTTTAATTACCTATATCCTGGTAAATGTAACTCAAATGGAAGATTATTTATTGCAGTGTTTAGTATACCACCACCTTTGTTGGTGTTGTTCTTTCGACGTGTAGACATCATATGATCCCTAACGTTTTTAATCAGATATATTTATACCGTTATGATATTTTTACCACAAGCTACTAAACTTTCAGTTTTAAACGCGGATCCTCCGCAGATGTATCAGACTAAGTCTAAAAATGGCTATTTACTACCACATTCAATCCGCGCCTTAATATTAGCCCCTAGTAGAGGGGGAAAACCAACTGCGTGTACTCTTTACTTACTAACATTAATGGGATTAAGTTTCAAAACATTTATTTATACTCGAAAACTGTAGATCAACCGAAATATAAAATGTTAAAGGATATTATATCTGGTATTGATGGTATGAAGATGTTTACTTTCAACGAAAGTGATACTGTAATTCCACCTGAGAAAGCTTTACCCGAAAGCACATTTATATTCGATGACGTTTTAACAGAAAGTCAAGGTGCATATTTTGCTCGTGGTCGGCATAATAATTTGGATTTATTATATTGTGCACAAAGTTATTCATATTTAGATAAAAGAATTCTACGCGATAACGCAAACTTTCTTGTGGTGTTCAAAATGGATCAGACCAACTTAAAACATATTTACAATGATCATGTAGCTTCTGATATGTCCTATAATCAATTTAACGAGTTTTGTACAACCTGTAGGAATCGTGAAAAATATAATTTTATAGTTATTAGCAAAGACGATGAGAGAGATAACGGCCGTTATAGGCTCAATTTCGACACGTTTGTTACTATATAGAGTCTAACTCACATAGCGATTTAGTCATTTATCGTTCAAACATGACGGAGGGAAGTTACACATTAAGGAAGGAATTAATACAAGCTAGAGAAAATATTAAACAAAAATTTAAAGATCTTAAACAAAATAACGCGAAAACCGAACATGCCATAAGACAAAATCTAAATCCTATAATTGAACCTCTCCAAAAACTAACGGATATAAAATTAACTAAAAATAAATCAAAAGAAAAACCGGTAAATAAATCTGTACAAACGAGTACAGATATTGCCGTACAGACACAAGATCAAAGCCATGATGTGGCCGATTTAGAAGACTTTATTAACACGCGCATAAAAACATTGTTAGAGTTAGACTTAATTTGGATAAACTTTATGGACCTAAACACGATAAAAAAACTGGGCAAATTACTCTTGGGGGTGTGCGTTAGTGTTCGAGGCTAAAGAAAATGCAGTTTATTTAGATAACACGTCATACCCATTAACCATGGGTATCATTCAGTTAATTTTTTCAAAAAACCTAGTCAACTATACTGAGTCAGATTTGGTGAACTATAAAGATATGTTATTAAAATCAAATGTTCACTTAAACAAAAACAAAACGCATACTCGAAAAGGTGGGAATAAATATAATCTCATTGTAGGCTTATTCCTCAAAGGAGACGGTCTTACTTTAACATCAAGAAAAAACGTTAAAAAAGAGCTAATATTTTGGAAAGATCCAAACGAATTGTGTGAACGTCTAAAATTACTATTAGCTTCATAAGCAGCAGGTAATACGGGTGTATCGAATGAAATCACATTAATTTGGCAAGAACTACTCGAGTATAAATTAATAAAACGAATTCCATATGTCTAAACGGGAAATCGCCAACAAACTACACAAACCAGCAAGAAGAAACTTTGTTAGAAGAAGAGTTGTATTATATGGTAAAAATGATTTGTTTCAAGCAGATTTGTGTGAAATTGTACAACATACTAGGGTTAATAAGGGGTATAAATATTTACTCACAATATTAGACTGTTATACAAAATATGCATACACTGCACCATTAAAATCAAAAACCAGTAAAGAGGTTACATTAGCAATGGCTAAAATATTTGATACTCAGTGTCCTAAACTTTTGCAAGTGGATAAAGGTGGGGAGTTTTACTCAAAGTTGTTTGATGAATTAATTGAAAAATATAAAGTAAAACGGTACTCAACTTTTTCAACATTGAAAGCAAGCATCGTCGAAAGATTTAATAGAACGCTTAAAACTCTTATGTATAGGGAGTTCACAGCTAGAGGTTCACATA
Organism: Adelges cooleyi; assembly: GCF_023614345.1. Taxonomy (NCBI): domain Eukaryota; kingdom Metazoa; phylum Arthropoda; class Insecta; order Hemiptera; family Adelgidae; genus Adelges; species Adelges cooleyi. Next base: position 61,349 of record NW_026095863.1, read on the forward strand.
ATTGGATAGATATTCTACCATCAATAACTGAAAAATATAATCATACTATACACAGTTCTATAGGATTAACACTTGCACAAGCTAATGCAAACCCCTCACTAGTTAAATTACGCGAACGTGTGATTCCTTATAAAAAAGTCAGATTTAAAAATGGTGATAACGTCAGAATATCAATTTTTAAAAGTTTCCTTGATAAAAAATACCTTCAGAACTGGTCGACGGAGGTGTTTTGCATTACTAAAGTCAACAAATCAGAGCCCCCCACTTATTTACTTAAAGATTATAAAAATAACCCTATACTGGGTTGCTTCTACACAGAAGAATTGTCCAAAACAAATTACCCCCACGACTACTTAGTAGAAAAAATTGTGCGAACAAAAGGATCTAAATTGTATGTTAAATGGTTAGGATTTCCGTCAACAGAAAATAGTTGGATAAATAGGGGTGGTATAAAGCAATTATAGCCAGTATCACTATGAACGTGTTTGGAGAGACTTCTGATACATTTATAAACAATCTAGTTTCATCACACGACGGCAATAACAAACTCATTAGAAATAACGTCCTTCAAATTTCAAGTATAACAAAACAATTGCGTGAGACACATAAATTAGCATCTGATAACCTTACCAAAATTAATTATATAGTAACTAATATAGAAACATTAACTTCAAGTATTACAAAACAGCTGCGTGAGACGCAAGAAGTAGCATCCGATAACCTTAACAAAATTAAATCTCTTGAAACTAAAATAACATCATTAATTAAGGATAATGAAATTTTTAAGTATTCAACTAATAAAACGATCATTGACATTCTTAATATTTTGGGAAACCGTAAAAATTAGCTTGGCATATACTATAGTAGTAGAACGCTTCCTTCCCTTCTACTGAAAAAGTAAACAGTTATTTGATTTTTCATAATGACCTCTGCTATTTTAGATATGGAGTGTATTATGTCTCCGGACTCTAAGTATTTAATAAAAGAATTATCTGTAATTGCAACTGACACATGGAATACTCAACATTGGATATTTAAATATAGCTTTACACAAAATTCAAACAATAAATCACAAAGCGTTAATAAATGGTTAGCCAAACATCATCACTCAATGACACCTCAATATGGAGATGTTGAAACAGAAGAAGTGTCGAGAATTTTAAATTCTTTAACGTTCTCAGTTATTTACGTTAAAGGGCTACAGAAAATAGATATTTTACATGAATATGTACCTCATATCAATATAATTAAACTTGAAGACATCGGGTGTCCCCGTTTAAACCAACTGCACGCTGAAGATTCCTATCCTTCTTGTTTATTTCATATGAATTTAAATCCTACACACTGTACTTTTTATAAAATGCTTGCATTAAGGAATTGGTTTATAAACAATTCATAACCTTGTATATTATCATTGTATTTTAGTTTAAAACATATTATTTCAATAATAAATAACTTTTTTTTATTTATCAGATAGTAGTCTATTTTATTTACAATAAAAGTAAAAAATAATAATAATATCTTAACTATCTATGATGTCACATGCATATTTTTTTCTACAAATCAAAGAGGTGTACATATATATATATATATATATAACATAACAAAAAAATATTTCAAGACATCTAAAATATACAATAATATAATGTTTACATGGTAGGTTAGAGGTGAGATTATATTTAATTACATTTTTAAGATACAATAAAAATAAAACAATAATAATATCTTAACTATCTAAGTGTCACATGCATATTTTTTTCTACAAATCAAAGAGTTGTACATATATATATATATATATAAATGTACAACTATAAACTGTCTTTGTGGTCCTCAAATGTCATGTGGTTTTTAATCACATGATAGGCGACCCCCTTAGCCTTGATGTGTTCGGCCCCCATTAGTATGTAACCATAAGATTTTGCTCGAAGTGCAATATGTTCCCAAATAATGTCACCTACGGTCTCATCTAAAACATACAAAATTAATAGTTTTTTTATTTTTTTTTTAAATGTTTTTTTAACTGACCTGTAAAAGTCCCCGGAACTTTTTTTCTTTCTGTCCTATAACATGGATGTGAAGGTGGAAAATTGGATGTATCCAATTTTTCTAAAAAACCCGGTTTGGACAACACATCGGCATAAAAATCTTTGGTCTTAATCAGGTACATTAGAGAATCTGAAAAAAGTAGTATTAAATATAATTGTGTTTAAAATAAAATTAGTTAATAATAATATACCTGTATCCATATAGAGTAGTTCAATGTCGCAACCGTAGTACTCTTTCATTACATTGTAATGAAAATCATACATTAACGTCTTGGAAATTTCCAAGACGGAAAACCCAACGTAGACTGGTTTATCAAAAGTTAAAACATCCTTATTTTGGTGTACCGCATACAAGTTTTCATTATATTGCGTGACACCTTTAAATGTAGGCTTGTTAATTAACCTTTGACAAGACTCAGGACTGCATACAAGTGACATTTTCATTCGGTTGCGAACATTCTCCATAGTTTTACCTGTTTAAAAAATAATTAATTTGATATTATAATATAATATATTATATTTATTTTAATGTTTAGATACTAACCAAAAACGGCATTGTTCATAAGCTTAAAGAAATCCTTTTGAAAATCATTGATGGCTTTTTTCCTCATTTCCGTGTTAAGCGAGATATAACTCCCCAACCACGGACTTTGGTCAAAGCTTAGAATTCTGTGGACTTTTTTAAGAATAAGCCCAGCCTCTAATGCCTGTTTCAAGATTGAATGGTGTACAATATACCGCTGTTAATTCTGTAAGGTGGCGACTAATTTTTTTATGCGAGAACCAGCTGGTGCTAACCTCTCACACATAAAAGGCAAATCTAAATGCTTGACGTGAAGGGATCTAGGGTACTCTATATAAACTTCCAACATCAACCCAGTTTTCGACTTCTTGTCACATTTTTTTAACAAATGTTTCACTGTATGGACCGAATGGTCACTTTCATACCATTTGAAATTCCCCAAAGGTAAAGCCTGAGACATTGCCCATCCGTATCTAAAGTAATTATACTATGTAAATTAAACAAATATACTGTTTTATTAGTATATATATATATATATATATATATATATATATAGTATAAGTAGTTACAAGTTCGTGGCATCCAGATAAATAATCCAACTATTTGGCTCTGCAGGGTTGTAGTACGGTGTTTTAGCGTGGTTGGCTTTGGAGTATCTTTTCGATGCTTGTGTCAGTCCTCCTCTTATGCCTAAACGATAAATTTATATATTAATTAAGTTATTATTATTCTGTAAATTTATATATTTTTACCATTCTCAAACATTAGAAGCATATCGTAGTCAGACAACAATTCCAGTTCAACTTTAGTATGTTTCAGACAAACATCGAAAGAATATCCGGGTAATGTGTAGTAAAAACAGGGATCTAGAGAATATGTAGTTATACAAAGTTCCCTAAACGATTCAAAGACATCGCATAAAATGTGTACATCCAACTCATTATACCTAAAAATAATTATTTATCAATAAAATGATGAATTAAAATAAATATATATATATTACTAACCATAAACTATATTCCCCTAAAGTTTTAAATTTGAAGTGGTTAAAAACCTTTAACGCGTGGTCGTAGTCATTTTGAGAAATATTACTTTCGGTTAGTGAACTATAAAAAATGATTTGGTTAAAAATTATTTATTATTAGTTTATATATAGTTATTATATTTTACCTATAGAACTGCTCTATCGGTGGTAGACACGGTTCTTCAAGCTTCTCCCATGAGTCTGTATACTCATAACAGTAAACACCTTTACGAGTCACCAAATCTATATCGTCCGCCCCATATGCACTCAACACAGAACGGAACTTAGACTTGTCAGATCGGGCAAGGTTATTTGTTAATTTGTCAAGACTGCTGGCCATAAAGCGATAACTATCCAAAAATCGGACTGAAAATTTATTCGAAATAAATTTAGAAAACGAAATTAATTTTTCCTCGCTATTAGGAATAACGTTGATTGCGTGTGGATCATGGACTAATTCAGTGACGATTATATGCGAGTCATAAGACGATAAATTGTGGAAAATGCAACTTACGAACTTTGGCCTTTGCATTTTTTAATTGCACCTATTACAGACAGTTTGTCTGTATCTACCGCTTAAATGGTGGTGATCGCGTACCGGATGATTTAATATTGAAAATTTGCAATTACAGAGAGGGCATTGACCGCCGTTCACGACACGATGGTTGCTATCGTCCTGTGTCGACATGCGTATAGGGGTATTAACGTTTAAAAGCTGCTCGATATTCCGTCCTACATCGGTAATACTTTGAATAAAATGTTTTGACACATCATTTAATTCGCTGTTTTTATTACCGCTGTAAACATTTGGAGTTTGAGGTATGTTAAATCGATCTAACAACTCTTTTGGAACATCCTCGCTAGGCTTGACTAAGTACACATAACTCATGGGCACGTGGTCTTGGGTAACAGTAGTTTTACCGAAATGACTATCTGCAGCTGGTTTCTTCAACAAACACTCAAAATCCGCATAAATCACAAAATCATGTTTTTGAGTATTACCATAATTTTCAAATTTCATATAAGTTTTTGGTGGGGGTAGAATTGGCGTCACAGATTCATTTTTGTTGCATATTCTTCTATGCTCGTCCAGTCTGGATTCCTTTGGGGTTTTTCCTGCTTCATCCACATAAGTCTTGAAACATCGTCTGCATATGGCCTTTTCTATGTTATTTTTAGACATTTGCTGACCAACCAGTCGTGTCAGGTTTATGATATAGCAATAATGAAAGTTGCCTTTCCCATCATCGAAGTATAACAGATCGAAATGATTCGGTTGCTCAATGGTGCATACTTGGTATGGAATAATAATGTAATCTTTTTTTTCATTGTTATGGTTAGGAATGTTTTTCTTCGCCTTGTTTTTATACGTACGATTACCTTTCTTGAAACTATAAACATTGATGGACACTTCTTTATTATTCTTCTCAAATTTCTTTACTTCGGACAACAGCGTGGGGAAATTAATTCCGGCAAAGTTGTACCGGTTTGCCATACCTTCATAGTGTGATACTCTGTGCGGGTTAGATGTAGTCACGTGTTTTGCCAATATACTGTATCGAAAACATTGCTGATCCGTGTTTTGTACATTGACTGTTGCTTTCCTATTTTCAATGGCTTCCGGGAGTGGTATATACGATGAGCCACCGAAAGGCGAATATTTAAACACATCTACTAATATACCATCAATCTTTTCCAGAGAAAACCCCGATCCTTTGCCAGCCATGTCTTCTTCTTCAACTAATAATTTGTTAAAGTCATCAGTTATTTGGTCTTCAATGATGGTTTCAGGTAGCAATGTCCTCGCAGACGTCTTGAAAGCCCGGTTTTCAAGAACCTCGGTGGATGGGATTTTGTACGTCGACTCAAGTTTCAACGTATATTTGATGGCATTTTCAGCAACGAGTGTTTTAAGAAGTTCGATTAGTTGAGGTTTGGTATCAGCCAAGAAAGATTCATAGTCCGCTAATTGATTAAAATGTTTCTTATAATAAGCTTTACATAAATCTCTAAACCCTGTGGTGGTCAAAACGAATCCTTCTCTCGTTACTGCAGCTAAACGGTGGCTTTTCAACCGTTTATTATTTGCGTTGTTTTCTCTGACCGTTATACTATCAAGAGCGTGCCTCATCGCCTTCGCTGTCACACAGTTCTTCGAACGATCTTTTATCTACACCTAATAATATAATAATGGCCTTACTTAATATAAACCGTGAAAATGTGTCTAAGTGTTAATAAATTGAAAAAAAATTGGCCAGGACGGTAGGGCGAAATGTATAATATTTACGCTGTAGTGAAAATGTGTCTAAGTGTTAATAAATTGAAAAAAAAATTGACCAGGATGGTAGGGCGAAATGTATAATATTTACTCTAAACAATATATTAAAGTCATAACTATATATATTTTTTACTAAATAATTTATAGTGAATGTTACATATAAAAAAACCTACTACGGTAACCTACCCTAACCTTTTCTTTTTTTTTTTTTTTTTTTTTTCCCTGTTTGAATCGTAAACGGCCCCAGAACTCGCCTATTAAGCATTACTTTGGGGCCGCTTACATCGTTTATTGTGAAGTCAAACACGATATATACAAAATATTTACAAGTATGAAAAACACAATGCATCTCTTAGATTAGACAATTATTACACAAACACTTTTCTAAATTTAGTATACTAATAAGTTTTGAAATTACAATACATCTCTTTTGAATGTCTATTAAGATTAGAGCTTGTAGAGAATGATTTATCACACAAACTACACTTATACATGTTTAAGAATTTAATAAGTTTACTAAAATAATAATAATATGTTAAAAATATGTAATATTATGTTAATAGGTTAAAAAGCTTAAAAAATGTGTTAAGTGCGTTAGTATGTGTTAATATGTTATTTAAGCTATTAGATTAAATGCGTTAATATGTTATATGTGGTAATAAAATAATATTAAGATTATAATATGATATTTTGTTTTTAAAAAAACACAAAATCGACATATATAAAATTAAACAGTGAAAATTAATGTAAACTGTTGAGCAAAAACTACTGTTGACAAGACACTGTTGACGGTAGGTTAGCAAAAATACATCTGACGGTTGTACACAGTATAATAATTGACCATGCTGATCACTGCAAACTCCTTCCAAAAAAAAATCCCTTCCTCTGCATTCATAAGCCACCCCAAAAATGTAGCCGTTATTTTCTCGCCATTAGCGCTAACCAAAAAATGTAATCTTAAAACGCAGGTGTCATCTGTTACGGTCAAATTATTTGCACCTGTATAATATACGCTAAGGGTTCAATGCTGTACGCTGTCAAAACCCCAGATCTTAAATCGCAGTTTTCATATGTTACGGTCAAATTATTTGCACCTGTATAATACACGCTAAGGGTTCATATGGTGTACAGAGTTCTAAAAAAACCCCTCTTGCTTGTCGCCATCATACGGTCGGTCTATACTATATATTATCAAAGGTATTGTCAAAGATTTCTAACGACTATTTTTTTTGTCCCTTTTATTATATTTTATGGTACATATTCATGTTATAAATGGCAATTCTAATAACGATTTTTTTCGGCGTCAGACTGACGCGTCGATTTTAACCTACATACCGAAAAATTATATTATATATTATTTACAATCCTAATCTTAATTCTAATATTAGTAAAAAAAATTACACTAACTATCACTGTTTTCTTAAATCTAATATTAGTAAAAAAAATTTCAAGTTAATATATTCAATGTCTAAATCAACATAGTTTACAAACTTGTGATGCGTGAGTAAACTCCAATTTCTCGCAATTGATGTGTCGATCGTGTACCATCGGTGTAGTGGTTGTCTGCATTTTTTACAATGCATTAAACGCATAAATGCGAAAAATGCATTGATGTCTTTGATTGCAAAAGTTCTTATCCCGAACTCGGGCTGCCTCTCTACGCCTTTAAAATTGCTCCAACAAACATATGCATTGCAAACATAATCACAATTATTGAATCGTTTTACAACTATATGCAACATTCCACTCCTTAAAAGCACTAGAATATTTTCAAACTTGATTTACCCCGTATTTTAACGGGTATTTAGACACGAGCAAAATTAAATCGCGAACTATACATATCACTCCGTAAGCAAGTTGATGGTAATTTAGAATTTGCCATTGCGATATTTTTTTTGTTAATATTTTAGCAAGTAAAATGTCTGACCGTTCACTGAAATGACTAACACTAAATATTATTTGTCGTGACTACATAATTTTTTGGTACGTAGGCTCGGTAAGGTTTCGGGGGGAATGTTTTTTTCTTTATAAATATCGTTAGTAAAATTTACCTAGTAAAAGGTTCAGGTTATGTATGTTGACTAGGAATTTAGTTTTGCCCCGCAAAAAAAACCTTCTGCCATGCGTGTGCCGATGTGTGTGGTCCTAATACATATTTTTGTAACATCGGCTAGGTAACCAGGATTTATACACCATTACAATTGTGTTGAAAACGTTAAAATTATTGTACACATTTTAACATGCACACGCCAACCGAACCGTGGACGCTATACATATATAGGTAGCATATAAATATAATGTTACCCAAACGTATATACAATTTTTTTTAAGAAAATGTTCGTTTATGCCCATTCAATATAGACCTGAAAATAAATATTGTTTTTGCGTTTGGTTAACATTATATTTATATATGCTACCTATATATGTATCACGTCTACGGTTAGGACGGTACGGATGGCAATCATCTATAGGGCGGCAAAGGTTGAGGTAGGTTAACGGTGGTGATCGTATTTTTTGTTGCACTAGTCCCGAAACACAAAGAGATGATTCGCTTACACAATAGGGCGAATGACTTACACAAAGAGATGATTCAATTACAATAGGACCTAACAATGGAATCATCGATCATCAATCGTCCTTTTGTTCCAGAATGTACGTTTCCCTTCAACTAAAAATGTCTTTTAAAAAAGCAACAGCTAGCATATTGCACTCGTTTGTTAAGAATTGATGATACTTCCTTGCTTCTTCCGATTCCCAGTTTACCAAGAACGTGATTACTTCTGCTTTTATATTCCAAAAACGTTCGATCACTTTACCTTTACTCAACCAACGAACATTATTGTGTTGACGTAAATACGCCGAATCACATTCACATAAAAACTGTTTAAACTACCTGTGCTGGAGAGAAAATCGAGACAATTTGACTTAACAAAGGTAAAATAGTCAAAGAAAACGTCGAAGTACTCCGGATAAACAAAAAATCAGAAATAAAACTTATCATTGTTTTATTCCAAAAGATGGAAATTCAATATCTGTTTGTAAATGTTGTTTTATAGCAATTTTCGAAGTAACGAATAAGTTTGTTAATAATATTTGTAAACAAAAATTACGTTCTTCTATTTATAAAACTTCACCGGATAAAAGGGGTAGAGCAAATCCATCCAATAAAATTTTACCTGAAGATATAAAGATGGTAAAACAACACTTAAAAAGCCTTCCAACTTGTGAAAGCCATTATTGTCGGAAAGAGACAAGAAATAAATACCTACCACCATAGGTACTTCACTTTAAACTCTGCTTATAATGAATAAAGAAAAACTATACAAACTCCTGTTAGTAGAACGAAAAATATTTTAGAACATCTGGGTTAAAGGTGAAAAATCCCAAAAAAGATACCTGTGCACAATGTGATAGATTGCACTTGCAAATTACTAACAGACGCTGTACAAATGATAAGAAAAAGAAATTAATTTCTGAACAAAAGAAACCCCAGGAAAATACCGAAGCAGTATATTGTGTAAACATTTTTCAGTCAAGTCAGTCAGCAACCACGAAAGAGCATTTTCATGTCTCATTGAAGTACCAAATAAATTTCTATGGCTATCCTCATTACATGTTTAATACAGTATCTATGGCAAAAACGTTTTTGTTACAATTTACAACATTTTCTATCAGAATAATTTTGCCTGGCCGCCCCTGAGAGTTAATATTAAGGGTAAGTAAAACGTTTTTTTTTATTATTTTCTTAATTTAAAACGTATAATATAATACTACTTACTATAATGATATAATAGGTAGGTTTTTAATGTACAAAACTCATAACAGTTTCGTTCGTGCATATTTTTTCAGAATTAACAACACATGTCGAAAAAAGATGCATTTATTAATATAGCCGTTGTGGTTAGTCCTTTTGTAGGATATGCTGCCGATGATCAAATAAAAGATATCCTAAAACGTATGCGCAAAGTTAACACTCTCTAAAAAAATCATTATTATTAGTATATTATAAATATATATATTTTGTGTTTCGTTATTTTGTTTTTTTTTCGGAATAAACTTTTAAATTAAAAAAAAAAATGTGTAATATTTTATGATATTTATATGTATTATCGTTGTTTTACACATTGAGTGTATGTCCAATATGTTCAATTTTCACACTGGATTGCAGTAAGTACAAAATTTTAGCAAGTAGCTGGTAGTATTTTATTTTTATTATACAGTATTGGGCATAATCGATTACTTTATGATTAAATTACTTAATCGATTACAACAATATAATCATGATTTTTGTAGTAACGATTTAAAATATTAAGAAATACAGTCAAAAAATCAAATCTTTATAGTCATAACAAATGAGCAAATAAATGAAAATCCAAAATTCAAACGCTAAAATGTTGAAAATAAAAACATATGTTGTCATTTAAAAAAAACTAAAATCCCCCTTTTTGGCCTTCAAGGATTGGTGATAAAAGTTTTCAAAATATTGAAAAATATAGAACAATGTGTACCAAAAAATCTTGGAAAAAAATATTGTCCAAAATATTAATATATTTCGAGAAAATGAGTGTCTTATCCTTAATGAATCACTCTGTATAGTGTTCTTTAAAACTTAAACTTTTAACAAATTCAAACTGTTCGATTTTTTTGTTTTCTAGCTTTGTCATTTGGTCTCTAATAAACGCTTTTTTCTTGCACATTTTTTTACATTTTCTTAACAATTTACTTCTTAATTTAATATACGTTTCCGGTTGAATTTCGAGTAGCACATCGACGAAGTTATAGATATTTGGATGGCTGGTATAGGATGAACCGTTTAATTTCGAATGGAAACTTTCACAGCTGTTTGTGGTACGGTTGCAGCTGGTAGTAAACTGTGCCCAAATATTGGGGAAGGGGGGGAACGTCGCCTCTGGTAAAATGTAGTTTTCGAAAATATAGTCGGTAAATTTTAAAATTCTATCGTCTTTAGCTGGCTGTATTGCCATAAAGCGATCAGTGAAACAGTCAATGACATTATGAGAATTTAAAAATGGCAATCCAAAAAAAATACTTTAAATATAAGCCATTTGGTGTATTAGGATGAGCGTTATATATTTTAGCTAGACCTAAACTTTGTATTTTTCTCCGCCAACTTTGCCCTAAATGAAAACAATATCCTCTAATTTGCACATTAGGCCAGACTTCCGCTACTGCAATGTGAATTACTGGTTCAAAGTCAATGAGAACCTCAGTAGGAAAGTACATTACACCCAGGGCCGTATTTATGGGGGGGCTGAGGGGGCTTCAGCCCCCCCCCCCAAAATTCCAGGAAATTTTTTTTAAGTCTGCCTAAGCAGCATGAGCTTATACCCTTTATCTATAGGATATAAATATTGTAGAAGTTCAGTATAGTCGTTTTAAAAATAATAAATTGCTATTTATGATTTTATTTTTATAACACAACGACTATGTTGTTATTATTATATTTTGGGCGGCTGATTTACGGGCGCCAATTGTCTTCAGTCTTGTGGCAAAGCGTAGGGATAGGAGTGATCATCGTCATATTATTTCGATTTATTTCGCGATACATGCAGTGTACACTACTATTGTAGAGCTATTATAAATAAATACAAACAATTAAACATCAGTAGTATATTTTATATTGGGGAAAAAATGTCAACGATAAAAAAAAAAGATTGCTATAGCCTGTATACATATATACCTACTTATATCAATAACAAATCGAACTAATCGCAGATGTTATAGAAATAATAGAATAATATTTATGTTATATAAAAATAAAGCAAAAACGAAATGTTTTTATTTGTTTTTTGTATGGTATGTTAAGAATTGGGGGGTTTGGCTTGCCAAGAAATATTATCGAATTCATAGTATATTTTACTAATAACGTGTGTAGACGTGTGTACAGTGTTCTGTGTTCTGTGTTTCTGTTGTGTAAAATTAATTTTATTAAAATAATATAATAAAACGAACTCAGTCATTGTTAACTTTTTTTAAAAAATCTAAACAGTCAACCGATTTGGAACGAACTGTTCCATCTTTATCAAATGTTTTCCAAGATGAAGACACTGTGGCATCTGAAACAAAACAAGCCGCTTCAAGTGTAGAAGTTAGTTCTCCGGTATTTAAACATATTTTAGATTCTAAGTTTGATATAGGAGCTTATGTTGAGTTTAAACAAAATTTAAGTGACGAAGAAAAGGTTTCTATTTTACAAAACGTATGGACCCCTGATTATAAGTTTGATTTTCTATATGATACTACTGGAAAATATAAACGTAAATTTCAAATTAAATGGCTTGACACTTTTAAATGGTTGGCTTATTCAAAATTAAGAGAAGGTTCTTTTTGTAAATACTGTGTATTGTTTTTTAATTCAAGTCAGGCTGGTAAGGGTTCTCATGAGCAGTTAGGCAAACTTGTTTTAAAACCCTTGACGAAATTGAAAGATGCATTGGAAGAGTTCAGAAATCACGAAAAAAATAAATATCATAAAAATTCGTTGCTTACCGCTGATAACATAAAGGCTATTTTAGATAAAAAACAAGATAATTTATTGGTACAATTAAATAATAAACGAAAGGATGAAATTTTAAAAAATCGCGAAAAACTTAAACCAATTATTCAAACAGTTAGATTATGTGGTAGACAGCAAATAGCGTTAAGGGGACATGAGGATTCTGGTCGAATCTCTTTAGAAGAACCAAAAAATAACGATGGTAATTTCCGTTGTTTGCTTCGATATCGCGCAAAAAATGGTGATAACGTATTAAAAGAACATTTAGAATCTAGTGGTGGTAAATCTATGTATACAAGCTCACTTATACAAAATGAAATAATTAATGTGTTTGGGGAATTAATTCAATTAAAAATACTTGAAAAAGTATCAAAAACAAATTTTTATACAATACTAGCAGATGAAACCACTGACATATCTCAAGTTGAACAATTTTCCTTATGTATTCGTTATGTTGACGAGGAAATTTTTTCAATTCGAGAAGATTTTCTCACATTTGTTCCCGTTCATGATTTATCTGGTGAAGGATTGGCCAACACGATTAAAGAAACTTTAAAAAAAAATGGGTTTGATTTAAGCAAAATACGAGGTTATGACGGGGCAGCAGCAATGCGTGGTCGTTTTAGAGGTGTTCAGGCAATCATTAAAGATATGTACCCAAAAGCATTACACACACACTGTGTAGCACATTCATTAAATCTTTGCTTATCAGATGCGTCTAAATCTCTAGATATTCGAAATGCTTTTGGTATAATAAGTGAATGTTGCTCATTTTTTAACTGTTCGGCAAAACGAACTACAGTCCTTAAAAATAAAATACTAGAAATTAAACCAAATTCACAATCCACTAAATTAAAATCTTTATGTGAAACTCGATGGGTATTACGCCATGAAGCAGTTATGCTTTTTAAAGAATTTTTAGAACCCATTCTTGCTGCATTACAACAACTGCAGAATGAATGTTCTGGAACGGATTCTTCAATAAGGACTAATAGTCTTTTACATTGTATTTGTAATTTTAATTTTTTAATATCTGTTTGCGTATCTAGTAAATTATTAAGTTATACTTATAATTTATCTAAATATTTACAAAGTAAAAATATCGATCTTTTTAACGCTCTTAAACAAGTTACCCAGGTGGTTTCTGTGTTAAATACCATAAGAGAAAACGTTGATTTAAAATTTAACGATATTTATAAAGACGCCCAAGGTATTGCTATAAAGTTAAATGTTGAACCAAAAATACCTCGAACATGCAGCAATCAAAAAAATAGAAGCAATGTCCCGTTTAATAATATTGAAGATTTTTACAAAAAAACTATTTTTATACCGTATTTGGACGATTTAATAATGGCATTAAATGAAAGATTTTTACCTCATAATGAAACTATAATTTCATTACAATTTGTCTTACCTCGTATCATAGTTGAAAAACCATTTTTTAATTTAAAAAAAGCTGTCGAATTTTATAAAAGTGATTTACCTGGGCTAAACGACATTATAGAAGCAGAGTATGAAATTTGGCAGGCTAAATGGAAAAATATTGAAGAAAACTTAAGACCTGCAACTGCTATAGAAGCTCTAAGAGCCTGTGATCGTTTAATGTACCCTAACATATTTGAATTACTAAAAATACTAGCTATAATTCCAGTATCCACCGCTACGGCTGAACGCAGCTTTTCTACTCTTAGAAGACTTAAAACATATTTAAGAAATACAACTTCTGAGTCCAGGCTAGTAGGACTAGCACTTTTATCCATTCACCGAGACATTGATGTAAATGATGATATGGTATTAGACAAATTTGCCAACAGTGGTAAAGAGAGAAATTTGAATTTAATATAATTAGTATTAATAAGAATTATAATTTCTATTTTATTATATAATATTTTGTAAGACTTGAGATTGTGTAACTAATAATAATTATATCAGAATTATAATATTACAATTTTACACTTAATTTCGAAGTCTTGTTTTTAATAGGTTGAGAAATGGGTAAGTTTGGCCAAATTTTTAAAGTTTATTTCTGGATCAGAATTTAGAAATAACTCTTTACACAGCTCTTTTACTCAATGCCTCAGCCCCCCCCAAAAAAAATATCTAAATACGCCCCTGATTACACCAACATATATGCAGCGCCGACCTACATGTTGTAACGCACACGTGTACGTAGTATTACACTTGTTAGGTAACACAATAAGAACAAGAGGTATGTATACATCATTTTTAAGATAATGGATGGTAAAAAGTTGTGTAAAGTTTTTGGGACAGCTGTTGAACGTCCCATCAATATAAATGTTCTTTACGTCACACAGCACTTTTATATTTTGTTGCGTAGAAAAACCAGTTATAGCTGCTACTTTGTCATTAACAAATAAAAATTGTTCGCCTATGTTGGTCTTAATATCCATGGACCCCAAAGCAGCATGTAATTCCTCAAGGCTATTCGGCAAAGGGGGATGCACAGATAAACGAGCACGGTGAATATTATGCCTAATTAATGACAAATCATTGATTGTTAAAGTTGGTAAATCCCCTTGTTTTAATTCCGCGAATAAGTTTTGCCGGTTTTCAAGAAATGTCTTTTCTAGCTTTTCTTTTTACAGAATTACATTGCACATCAAAGCGTAGGGAAACAGAGTTTTGCCGGTAAAACTATCTCGATTGGAATATTTAACGTTGATTTGCGTGTCGTACGCTTCTATTACTTTCGAGAGCAGTCGGCACCTAGGACTTGGCGTCAGGTTGTTCGGCATGCATTCGACTACTAACTCCATCAAATCAAAATTTTTCTCACAAGTCCTAATGTAGTTTTTCCACTTCTGTAACCCCAATGCCGGTATTAACCCAATCAGTTCTGATTTGCAGACTTTACGCAATTTATTGACGAACAAATAATATTTCGTCGTATGACAGTCTAATCCACTGATGGGTTTAATACCGTCGGCGGAGTACCCGCAAATATCTGCGAGTAAATTCAAACAATATTCGTCTTTCGGTTGCCGTAAGTTCTCCACGATTATCATTAAAGCGATATTAGAATATACGTCGGTGACGGTCATATGTACATCCGATTGGACCGATATTCTATTGTTTTGTGATTTGTTCAGCGCTAGAGTAGTGTGCATCAATAAAATCGATAGTAAGCCGTATGTTATATATGGTTTGCGCATGGTTACCACTAATTCCATTAATGTTTGACTAAGTTTAACATAATCGGCTAAATCGTCTGTAAGTCTGATGCGTTTCATAGTTTGTTGACATTTTTGTTTCAAATTGTTATAGCGCTCGTTTTGATACGTGTGGTTCATCGTTTCGGTTAAACATTTGTTAATGTCGTCCAAGTAGTCTATGATGTGCGTTATTTTTTTACCAATGCAGTTAAAGGCGATTGCTATTAATTTTGTCATGGCATCAGTTGACAGCACGTCCGTCAAGGCTCCCCTATCGTCGTCACTGGCGTATTGGTGATCGCCGACGGTTGCGCTGGTGGTTTCGTTGGCCACAAACGAACAATTATTAGTGCGATCTTGTTGGCGGTATTTAACGCTGCCGGTAAAAAAACGTGTAAAATCCGACTGTAACCTATCGGCGTACTCAACAGCATTGAGCAAAACTAATTGATCGGGAATATCGCGGGCGGAAAAAAGTCTTTTCACTGTAAACAATTGAGATTTTACGCATTGTTTTAAATCGACTTCATCGTCGAATTCTACGTTTAACGTCACACCGTCAACGAATTTTAATTGACCACTACGATCATAAAATCCGTATATTTTGTTGTACCGGACAATCAGCATAATAATTGGTTTCGACTGTAGTCAAGAATGTTATTACCCTTATAGCGATAATATAAAAGTTATCAATTGAACTAACGTGTGCCGTAAGCTCTGCGGCAATGCGATTACGGAAAAAATATTAACCAGTCTTACTAAATAAACACATAATATAGAACTCTAGCCGTAATTCTAGATATCCAACTTTTGATTTCAGGTCGAATCATGGGCTCGATATCAGCGCCGACTCCAGCAGGTTTTAGACGGTCAATGCAGATTGAAATTTCTCTTATTATCAAAATGAAACATTGTGGTTCGTCGAAAAAGTTGAAAAAATATTGTTCGGCGTTGCTAGAGTCGGAAAAAGAGAACATTTTCGGCGATGACAACGAGGGGTATTGGTTGCAGACGACGCTTGGCTCGGAGACCGCTTCCCGGCTCACACATTTTTGGGAAATATTACCAGACAACAGCACATGAAATTATTTTGTACGCAATAGGAATTATTAGTACCGACTCAAGTGTTGTATTCGCAATCAATAAATAAGTAAATTCTCTATAGGGTTTGTGCATGTGTGTTTTTTTTTTTAATTACATAATATGGCTGATTCCGCAAATCAATTAGTATACCGAGGAAATGAAATATAACTATTTACTCTCCCAGTTGCGGCCTACAAGTAAATAGTAATAATTCATTAGCGAAATAGCTGTTTCGCATGTGGTCGCGTCCGAATTGGCCAACAGCCGCCGCGCAGATAGGTTAAATCAGCCACTTAAGGTAAAATTTACAATTAGCCATAGATTGTAATTAGCCATTAGATTGTCTATCCGGACTTTAGGAGCCCCCCCGCGCTTCCTATTGAAGTATTATTGAATTTACAAATAGCTTATAAAAAGCCGATGAGATCAGGCTATTGAATAAGCACGTCCTACAAAAACACTCAGAGCGCCTTGCCGTCGCATTCCCCTCAGTGGTAATCAGCAGAACTACCGGTACTAATTTTAAGTTTTGAACTTGTCACGTCTGTGAGTTTATGCGAAATACATTTCAAGATCCGGGTCTACCTACGTCAGCGGATGTACAAAAAATAAAACGAATAGGCGCTAAATACAAAGAGAATTAGTACTGACACTAATATGGGATTTCTGGCAAGTATCGCACACCACTCCGGCGAGATAACTGAAGACGTGGAGTCCATTACGTCTAATATTACAAAATCAGTATCGCATTCCGGCCTGCAGAAAATGTTTGCCAATAAATCACTATACTCGATCGAAAATTCAAAATTACGCATAGGAGATTCGTTCGCGTCACATATAGCAGGTAAACTGAAAACGGGCGATTTCGAGGAAGCGTTCAAATCGATAGGCGCTGATTTCGACGTTTTCGCAAAAAACAACCCGCACGCGATCGTCGATTTGACGGCAGAATATAAAAGCCTTCCAGCGTACCGGTTGAAAAAAATACAACGGCTAGAGACCTCGTTACGCGAAGAAAGTTCTTATTTTGCCGACGCATCGGATAAAGCCAAACTGAGTGCGGACGCAGCGGCGTTACCGAAAACGTCGAAAGTACGACAAGCGCTTGAATACATATTTCAACGTACACCAAAAACGTTGACCGGTCGGGCGTTAACATTTTTAGCCGGAGCCGGCGTCGTCGGCGTGTCCAACTACGTGCACGAGTACGCTAACGAGATGAGCGGATGTTTTCGGTTCGAAAATGTCAACGGCGCTCTACACGTTTGTAAAGTACTGCAGTGTTCGTGTCACGCCAAGTCGACGTCGGAAAAATCCCACATTCAGCTATGTACACCGTCGGATTTACCAGATACGCTAAAAAATACGCTTTGTGGAGCTGACAGCCCTACGGCGTGTAAACATTGCGACAGTGTCCAAGAGGATCCGCACATATCAAACGTTAATATCGAATACAGATGTACGCAATTCGATTTTTTCGGCGCTCTAGCTATGATGTTGGGTCACGACGTAGATACGGTTATTTGGCAGGCCGCTATGCTAGAAAATTTAGGATACACGGCGGTGGGCACTAGTTTATACGGGTTGCATACTTTAACGTATTTTATCTTCGTAGCCGCTGCCGTCTTAATATCGATTTACGTATACAAACAATTCTAAACTAACGTGTCTCAGTGCTAATAAATTTCTTCATAAAAAGAAAAAACTAAATATTATGCATGTATACACAAAACAAACAAAATGTCGGAATGACACATTGCATTTGTCTATATTAGGTATGTTGTGATTGTTTGGTCTTTGGTCGACCGACTTAACTTACAAATAAGTACTCTGCTTCTGTTTAAATAGTAAATAGTAAAAATAATAATTTGTCTCGTTCGCTCAGATCTAAAGTTTATTCAGGCTGTGGTGAACAGGGCGGTGTTAAATGATAAGTTGGTATGAGACTTCTATGTTCTGTCATGTTTTTTTTTTTTAACTTAAACATAATAGATAACAAGTATTTACTTATTAAATGGTATCTATATCGCTTGGCATCGCAATCTAATAATACGTTAGAAATAAAACCGATATTGACATTTAACTCATTTCCATCAACTGTAAACTATTTATCACTAAAGTCTAAACATGTTTCAAAGAACTTAACTTGAGTTTGCAATACGTGACCGCAGCAGATTGGACCCTAAAAAATATGTCTATGATTCAATCAGCTGGGTTTACCAATATTTGTTAAGAATTTAACTTATTAGTAATTATATCGAACAACTATAAGTATAGTTAATGTAAATTGTAGTTAAATTATGGTTAATGTAAATTGGGTTTCATCGAGATTTGTGAACCTTAACACATTGTTAAAACAATTGTTCGATAACCCTTTATTAGGTTAGCAGAAGTTATTTTATGGAGATTAGGTACAAAGAATGACACAGGCTTGCAGTGTCATGTGCGTACATTCGCACCGCCTCGCTTAAAAAGTGACACAACTCAAAAACATGATTTTTGAGGTTATTATAGCATATTTTAAATAAATATCGTAACATTATTGTGGCAAAACGTCATAAGTATATTATTATTATTTTTCACCGATGTATGTGCCATAACTTAATATATATTATATTATATAAGTTATTGCCCACGCAACTTCTGGTATTACAATATTTTACATTATGTTGTACTTTTTTTTAAATGGCTCTATTGGAAAATGGCATTTATCGAGTTGAGTCACTTTTTAAGCGGGGGGGGGGTACGATATATACATATATATTATATATGTATATATAATTTGTTACGGTGCAGTGCGTGAGTGGTCCACGCCCACTAGTGTCCGCCTAATAAAAAGGTGTACAATTAAATGGCAGCTATAAATATTGTACTTTGTCTGAAAGGTTTAAGAAAACAGGATAATAAATTATACAAAAAAAAACCCCATTTAAATAAATTGTATGAATGTTCAAAATATATATACAATGACAATGTAATGACCGATGGTACCAACCTTCAGCCGCCGTCTGCGGTGTAATCAATTCAGGTTATACATATAGTTTTAGTATTTGCATATAATATAAATGGGATTTTTTCGCACGTGTTGGGCTTAACATACACCATTTCCTTCTCCAGAAAAAGGTATTTTGCGCATAAAATAAGCGAAATACCTTTTAACAATATTAAATAGTATACTAAATATTTATATAGACTAAATAGTATGCTCAATTAATACTTGCTAAATTGTTTAATCATTTTTATTTTTAAAAATCTTTAATCTTCATTAAAAACAAATTACACGGTATCATTATTTCAATGTAAAATTCAAAATATAAATACAGTTGTACAGAGTGATTACAAAATAATAAGTCGGTTTTAAATATCTGTATTTTCTAAACGGTACAAGCTACAGAGCTGCGAGACCTCTTAAAATGGCCGCTGTAACCTCATGTTAGATTAGGTTACCGCTAGGATAATTTGGGGTGAACAAAATCCATACACAACTACTGACATGCTCCACAGAGTGTGTGAGGAATTTGCATACCGACTTGACATTGTTCGGGTAAGTCCTCATTGTCCTCAAGGAGGACACATTGAACATTTATGATTTTTTAAAAAAAACTTGAGGTTATTTTAAGAGGTCTCGCAGCTTGAAACCGACTTATTCTTTTGTAATCACCCGGTATCAATACATTTTGTAAATATTAGAATATTTTGTAAGATTTATATATTTAACACAAACATTTTGAGTTGAGCAACTTTATAAGTATAGGTAAGACTAAATAACAACCCGTCCCATGCGTTCCCATTTAAAAAAGAAGTAGGGGTACGCTAGAATATCCAAAAAATTAGTTGAGGTACTCAGTCCCCCTGCGCCCCCCCCCCACAAGTCAAGCACTGAATTTCAGGTTATAAATAAATTGCAGAACTAATTGTGGTGATTATTAACCAATTTAAAATTAATTTACGGCATATATATATATATATATCTATACATATATATATATATCATCGTATTTATTATTAAAAGTAAGATTCCATTATACAACAACGTCGATAACAATTTCATAGGAAACATTTATTTTTAGTCTTTTGACCGGATGTTAGGTTTGGCGGGCGGGAATAGAAAAATGATGTACTCAAATAAAATAAACAATTTTCGATAACGCCAATAATCATTCAAGTTGAGGCGTATTTATAAAAAAGTATCTTTTTTAGGCAATCTAGCGCCCCTCTTTAAATTGGGCCATGGGCGATCGCTAACGTCACCTATAGCTTTCGCCGGCCCTGGCGAATTAAACATTTTAGTCATAATTCGCATATTTCATTTATAAAATTAATTATAATATAATTTTATAATTATGGGTTTATGGGCTTAGAAAAACGTAGTTTTTCCTACTCCAATAAGATTTTTCTTTTTCCAAGTATTTTTACACCGTACCAAAAGAATGTACCTATTTTTTTTAAAATTTATAATTATGATTTAAAAGTTACTGTATTTAGATGTAATCAATTTGATATGTTTACTATTACTTGTTATAATATTAAATAGATATAATTAAGGTTATATTTAAATAATAATGTCTGAACGTTTTTGTCATCATCATAGATTCACAGTTATTGGGTGTTATGTAGAACTCTAACCGTGATAAAAACGAGTATGACTGGCTTGGGCGCGAAAGTTGATTCGATAATTGTTGGGCAATACTATGATAATAAGCTGACAGCGATAACCACGGTTAGACTAGTGAAATACGGTTAATCACGTGACAACGCTCGCTGATCGTCGCCTCGTCAACAAAACGTTAGTGTTGGACATTTTGAATCTTTTGTTTTCATTGTGAAGTCATTTTCTCGACAAACGTGAACTGTGAAGTGCGTGTGCGATTGTTGACATTGTGACATAGTGATTTGTGTAATTGGGTGCATCAAGATTTAAGGTAAGGTATCATTTGTTACTATGAATTGTTCAACATTGTTTTTTAAATTAAATTTATATGGAGTTCCACCTTATTTAAATAATTGTAGTTAGCAGTGGCGTAATTAGGAATTTGTCTTAGGGGGGGATAGACATTTTTGTACACACAAAAATACAAACTACTTAATTTTCAAGTACATTTATTTTGTTTGTAATATAATATAATATAATGTACATAGCTCTTTTTTGTAATAAACATAACAGTATGTAACTAACAATAATGTACATAACTCATTGATAGTATCTTGTGCGAGATCAATGGCTTCTTTTAAGTCAATTTTGGTTTTTTGTAATTATTTACATAACGGTAAGCCAAATGAAAACATTAGCTGAAAAATACATCAGGTAATTGCAATAGACTTAAGATACCTTCTTTTTAATTAAAAATTTTGTTTTTACCTGAACAATATTAACTGAAATTAGGAATTCAGAGTCCATTGATTTTAGAATTATTGATGCATCCGTAGCAGACGAATCCTTCCAATCTGATATTCATTCTAAAGCTTCTACTACAAACTTAAAAAGCTCAATGAAATCATGAATCACATCGTATCTTTGCACCCATCGAGTTGCAAATAGCCTTTTTAATGTTTTTATTTTTTGATCAACATTACTGTTTTCGATAGTAGATAATAACACATGATTTCGTTTGGGAGTATTGAAAAAATTGTATAATTTTTCAACAATACCTAAACAATTTCGTATTGCTTTTATATTGCTTGTTTTACAAAATAAACCAAATTACCAAAAATTGGAGTGATGAAACAACATATAAAACGATAAAGATACTTACCTCATTACAATCTTCTTTATTTTCAATAGAACGATTTTTTTTGAAAAATATAAAAAAAGTGTATTTCTAGTATTTTTACATTTTTTTCTTTTTCCTTCCATTTTTAGACTTATAAAAAAAATTGTCTTCTCTATGACACAACTAAATAATAAAATAACTTAAGTCTAAACTCGTGTACCTAGTTGACTTACTATGATTCACGTATCACAATTCACAACTATATTTTAATACACTATACAGTATACATAATATAGTGAAAACTGTTGTCAACTATTATCCAGTTGCTCACACTGCTGATTGTAATTTGTTACCACTGACCACATGCTTAATCTTAATGCCCACATACCGTTTATCGAATGAGACAAAAAGTTGTTAAGAAAATTCCGATAACGTGTATAAATCCATCAGTTATTTTCAGAGCATTTACACAAGTATAATATTGTTTGATTATTGACGTACATTATACGACGACATTGTTGATGTGCATCGTCACTCCGCAATAAAAAAAAACTCAATCGACTGCTATTATTTTAGTTATATTTATAAACTATATAGGTACATAGGAGATTCGGGGTTTTACTATAATAATGTTAAATAAGTACATAAATATTTTGTTGAGCCTATGGCCAGTAAAAAAAAAAGGTCATGGGGGGGATACGACACCCTAATCCCCCCCGTAACTACGCCACTGGTAGTTAGCGATAAGGTTAACCCTACATGATTGTACTTTTTGTACTTAAAGTACGAACCACCATTGTACAGTCATGGAAAACATTTGCTGTTCATACTTCATTTCATTCCTTTTCGTCTTACTAGTCCAGAGTACTATACCCACTCTAATAAAAGTAGGCTATAAATTAGCCCAAAAACGGTTCTAAAGTAGTTGCCCAAACACTAGGTATTACTGACCACACTATTGTATAACAATTTAAAATGGATAAAAAAATATATACCTATTTTTTTCCAATAAAATTTATCTATTGAGAGGACAAACTATATATTTAATTATTTTAATATGCTGATTATAACAAGTAGTATTTTACTACCTAATCAATTTTATAAAATAAAATTATAATATATAAAATAATTTGATTTTTATAAATTAATAATAAGTAAAAAACATCATCAATTTGACAATGCTACTATTTTGGATTTTAATTGTCTTTTAATAATATTAACGTTTCGTTCCATATATTAACTTTAATTTATATCATTCCAAAAGGCATAATTTATCTTTAAAAGATTTTTTATAAAGATTTTTTTTTTTTACAAGTTCAAAATCATTTAAGCTATCTCACTATTGTACTGTCAATAAATTGTAATGTTTGTTGTTGCTATAATAAATTATGTGAATTTTAGCTTGAAAATGTTTTCAATTAGGGTATAAAAAAAAAAATTATTTGAAAAACAGCATCTTAATGTTTTTTAGAATGAATAAAAAACAAAGTTATCGTTCAAAGAGGCGTCGAATCCAAGAACAATTATTAACCTACAGTTCTAATGATAATTTAACTACAACAAATAATATCTATGAAACAGAATTACATATTCAAAGTTCTATATCACGCATTACTGAAATACCAAGGTTCAATATAGTGTCTAATTTATCTTCAGACTATATGCATTTAGTTTGCTTAGGCACTGTTAAAAAATTAATTTTATTATGGATCAAAAAGGGTCCCTATAATGTTAGACTACCTTCTTGGAAAATTAAGAGCTTATCTTCTGATGCAATAAGCCTTAAGACTTCATTTCCTTGTGAGTTTTCTAGAAAACCTAGAAGTCTTGATGAGTTCTCTCGATTTAAGGCCACAGAGCTGAGAACATACTTATTATATATCTTTTCTATTATTTTAAAAGATCATTTATCCATAGATTGCTATAAACACTTCATGTCATTAAGCATTGCCATGATGATATTATTAAGTCCGGATCATTCAAATTTTTTAAATTATGCTAAAGATTTATTAAAATATTTTGTACATGCATTAAAAGATATATATGGTAGCCACTTTATATCTCACAACATACATGGTTTATTACACATAGCTGATGACTATGATCATTATGGACCATTAGACAACTGCAGTGCCTTTCCCTTTGAAAATTATATGCAAAGACTAAAAAAACTATTAAGAAAACCAGATAAGCCTTTAGACAAGTAGTACTCAGATACCAAGAAATAAGTATACAACACACCAAAAAGGATACACCTAAAATTGATCAATTTAAAGTAGCTCGCTCACATGACAAAGGTCCATTAATTCTAAACACGACATATCCGCAATAAAATATATTTAACTTAAAAACGTTTAAATTTAACACAAAAAATAATGCAGATTCTTACTTTTTATCTTATAAAAATGAAATTGTAAAAGTAATTAATATTGCTACTTCAACTGTGGCTGGCCAAATTATTTTAATTTGGAAAAAGTTTGAACACATGCTAGATATGTATGATCAACCGATAAAATCCTCACACTTCAATATTTATATAGTGGAAACTTTGTCAAACACACTTTGTTCATGGTCAGTAAATGATATAAAAAAAAAGTAATGATATTTCATTTTAAAAATAAAGCTATTGCTGTTCCATTTCTACATGCCTTATAAAATTATTTACAATCTACTTAACAACAAATCTTTTAACAGGTCAAAAATTATACTTGAGTGTATTTATTGTGTTGTTTATCTAATTTGTTGTTAATTCAATTTTTAGGATGTGGACAGTTGTTCTTTTTAAAAGTGATAACACAGTTGACGCTGTTCCATCTCGTTGGGTGAACACTAGTAAAAATATTTGTGCTTGGCCTATAAAAGACGTAAAGAAATGCTTAGAACGCAGGCTTCAACCTAATAAAATCGAATATGATTTTTTTCCTGCAAGGATCTTGAAAACCAATATTAGTAAGTCTTTAATTTTATTTGTTGATTTTATTTTTTATGTCTAATAAAACTTGAAAATAAAAACATTATCTTGTAGAAACCTAGCAAGAAGCTAGATCAAAAGCTAAACTAGCAGAGGAAACTTCCGATTTAGATCAAGAACAAAGAAAACGCATAAAACACAGATCCAGTACAGTAACCATTCCAAATCCACCAACCTTTAATCAGGAAAGATATTCAATAGGTAAACCATTATCTTAAGCATGTTTAGTTTTTAGTGAGTTATCTGCTAAAATTACTGTCTATAATAAGGGGGAACATTTTAAAGAAAAATATGCACATTGTCCATTTATATGGACTAATTAATTGTAGTCGTACAACTTTTTAGTATTATGAAGGTTGATATAAATGTTTTTATTAAAAGTAGTAAAACTCTAAAATTGTCTTTATCTTTGTGTTTCAATGTGGTAGAGGTACTTACAATTAGTTAACTAAAAATAATAGAGCTGTTTTATGCTATTTTATTTTATTGTAATTTTGTGTTATTATTTATTAGTCGATGAACACAGAAGCGACACTAGTGAAAATCAAGATGACATCGTTAAAGAACCATCATATAAGCTAACCAAAGAAAATATTTTATGAGGTGAGAAAATATTATAATAAGAGCTATTTTACAAATTAAGTTTAAAAAGATGCTACTAATATGACTAGTTAATGAGTTATATAAAGCTCTAAATATTTTATATATTATAGTGGTGGAAGATTCCAGTGATGAAAACATGGGAAAAAATCCTTTATTATGTTCAAACAAAAGACAAGCATCTGATTCTCCTGTATCAAGTGAAGGTAAGCATTTATATTTTAAATACCCATTTGTATATACAAAATACTTACACTACAAATCCATAAACATAATTAAATAATTGGGTACCTCTTTATATTATTGCGCAACAAAGACATAATTAGATTTACATTGAATAATTTTAAAAACAAATCACAAATAAAACATTTTAGTAATTACATTTGCATTGAATATAAAGTTGCAGTTATCGAAGAAAATATTGCAATGTAACCGTAAATAGCTTATATTTTAATTTTATACTATAATTAAGACTTGAACCTATGAATCAATTGAATTTTAAAGCTAGACCTAAATTGTGGATAACATGATATGACGACTATTTAAAAAATATTAAATTTATAATTTTGCTAGAATAATTGTAAGTACACAAACAAATTAAAAAAAACTTATAATATAACAATTATTGAATATAATTAATATTGTTTATTTGGGTCATGGATAAGTAATAAATATTATATAACCTTATATGGTATTATAAGTGTACACTGAAGAAATCATGAGTAATATTTAAGTTGTTTATACAAGGACCAATTACGACTGTAACCTAGATTGTATAGTATTGTTATGCCTGGAGGCCGTGTGAGGATGGAAGAGGGTAGGCAGAACAGAATTTTAACAAACAAAGTTAGTAATAACTTTTAATACGTATGTTAAAATAAGAAACGATTAACAACACAATGTAAAACAGTTAAGTATGGACAATAGGTCTCGTAAACAGATCGTAGAGCTGTTGAGCGCTGGACGACATCTGACCAATTAGCCCTGTTCTCTGTGGTTACTTATAGTGGTCGGTCGGCCCTGGACGGTGATAGTTGGACTCCTGGATGTCGTCATATGCAGAACGCAGAGATGTAAAGTATAATAGTACTTAAGTCTAAATAAGGAGTTATTTTAGATGAATGACCATATAGGGATTGTCATCG
The DNA here is from genome assembly GCF_023614345.1 of Adelges cooleyi. NCBI lineage: Eukaryota > Metazoa > Arthropoda > Insecta > Hemiptera > Adelgidae > Adelges > Adelges cooleyi. Next base: position 88,419 of record NW_026095863.1, read on the forward strand.
CCGTATGGTTATAGTAGTAGAATGGACGTGAAGGCTCTTTGCGTCACACGCCCCTCCTTAAGTAAAGAGGCATATTTCGTCGGATGTCCTCTTTAGTATAGTGGTGGATAGTGTAAAACGTTCCTGGTTGCGATATGATGAGCTGTCACTCTTGGTTGAAGTTCAACATCTTCAAAATTGGTAGGGTCCGTTGTAGAAAGCGGTTGTCCAACTCCGTCAGTATTGGTTGGCCTAGTAACAGACTCAGAGCAAAAATTGTATATTCTGTTATTACATGGGAAAAGTTTTGTCACAAGGGTTGAAACAAAATACAGACAATAAAGTATAATTATTGTACAAATGGTGTATAACAACATGTCATGTCTTCTAGTATTAGTTATTACATTGTATTGAAAATCTTTCTGATTAAGTTTATCAGGTACATTTAATAATGATTCAGATATACGTTTCACATCATTAAGTTTGTTAGTTAATACATGGTCTGTCAATAATTTGTTTACATTTAAAATATTTAACTTATCCGTATAACTAGTATTAGTAATGTTAATCTGTGGTACAAAATCAATGTAATCAATATTCTCATTAATTATATTTGGAATCAGCACATCCTGATTGGAATATGCTTTACAATTAATGGGTATATGTATTAATCCTACCCCATGGATACGGGTGTTACTGGTTTCTATATTTTCATTACAAGTTAATAAAATATTTTCTTCCCTGGTAATATATAACCAAGAATTTTTAAAAAGTAATTTGTGAAAAATACTAGTGTCTAATTCAAAATATTTTATTTTACAATCCAAAGGTAATTTAGGTGGTTGAAAAAACAATTCAATTTCACAAATAGGTTTCATAGATTTAGGGTGTAACGGTTGGTATTGCGGGCATAGGATAAAGTTTTTAGTACGTTTACATTGTAATATTTGTAGGTTGTTAAAAGTTGTATAATAGTCTTTACTTTTGCTAACAGCAATATAGTCATAATTAGAATCAATGTAAATATATTTATCATTAGTAACATGTTTGGGTAAAGGTATTAAATTGTATAAGTTTAGTTCGATTTGGTTTACAATTGGTATATCAATTACAAATACAATAGTTTGGTCCTTTGAAAATATAGTTGTCTCAGAAATCTTTAGTAACTCACCAACATCGGCGGTGGTGAAACCTACAGGTAAGTCAGTTGATTTTGGTAAATGTACTTTTATGTCTTTTAGAGTGTCTAAAAGTTCACTGGGTGTTATAATACTCGAATGTATTTGTCCTACCTGTGCGGCGTGTATTAAATCAGACAACAAGTTTGTATCAGAATCGTACTGGTCCGTTAAAGCGTTTAATAATAGAAACTGCTGTGTAACGGCAAAGCCTATTTCATTAAGTGTCGCTATATTGGTCAAACTTTGATTTATTTTATCCAATTGTTTAGAAATTACTTGAGTATTATCATTAAGATTTTTAGTTAAAGTGTGTAAGGATGTCATACCAGATTTAATGATTTTTATTTGTTTATCTAGCACATCTAATTGTTGATTTTCTGAGTTATGTATATTCTGTATGTGACCTAAGTTAGTATCTGAACATAGAGCGTCACATACTCCGAATAGAACGTGTGCTATGTTTTTTATAGTATTAGTAATCGAGCGTTTAGAAAAGTGTTTGTAGCTGGGATTATACCCTACTACATCTAATAATGCTTCCCTTCGGATATCTATGTTAGTTTTTGTAAGTTTTTGTTTCGCACTCATAGCAGTGCAGAAAGAACTATAGGTCTTGTTACTATGACTACCCAATGTGTCGATGAAAGTACATAATTTATCAGTTTCCACTGTGATGTTTGTTAGTGTTTGAGCGTTTGTAATGTAATTACTGAAATCATAATATGTCACTAGTTTCCATCGGTCATTCGATATTTTCAATATCCCTTGATGTCCATAGTAAAGTCCTGATTCGAACTTGGTATCAGTTATCAGCGTGGCTTGTGTATGAACAAAAAACGCTGGAAGGATTGTGATCCAAAACATTCTGTAATGTATTAAATCATTTTATAATAATAACAATGTTCGATTATAAAGCAACTGGTCTGTGAATATTGTAGATAATCGTGTTTAGACGAAGTTGTATCCGTACGTATTTATGCATATGTACTTTAGAATCTTGTGTTAAAAGAAGTAGAGAAGTAGCTAATGTGAGTTTGTTAGTTCGGCACATAGTCGTTTGTATGTCATTTTCCTAACTAATCTGTCAAATATGCACCTAGCCCATTGCAGGTCTGTAATCGGATGGTGTGGTTGTATACAGTTAAAATGTCCCCTACCACAAAAGACGGAATGTGTGTGATATAGACTTAATACATTCCCTTTTGCGGTAACCACTGGACCGAGTTCTATAGAGAACAGCGTTCTACGTGTCGTGAAATTTGTTAGAGTTAAAGTGTATGTCCCTGTATTGGAAAGGTCTCTGGCTGTTAAGTTAAGCATTGTGAAATGTATCCCTAACTGGGTTAAAATGGTCCTATCAGTATCCCCACTCCAAAGAACGATAAAGGAAGCGTCCCCCCGTTTAGTGATATAAGATTTTATGTATTCCGGGTTAAGGTTGTTAAGGGGTTCGTGTATACTGTCATATAGTTCGGCAAGTAATGGGTATAGTCGTTCGTTAGTGGATGTCTCGGTCTTGCCGAAAATCCGTTGGCATTCCCTCACAAATTCGGGGTATTCAGTGGATAATTCAAGAGGTCTAGTGTACCCCCGTTTATTGATTACAATAGGATTTCCGGTAAGGTGAACTATATCAAACCTATCCAACGAGTTCGCTATGGCTCCCGAGACGAGAACTCGTTCTTCTGGGTTCAAATTCATGAACTCCAAGTCGATGACAATGAAATTCCTATATAAACAATGCCTTATTAGTATAATAATTCTGAACAGGTTTTATGACAAGTTGAAAATGGTATTGTGTAATAGTGTTTCAATAAAAAGTGAAAGGTCAGTAGAATAAGATAATATTTTTTTTTATATGAGAATAATAAAGTTAGAATATAAAATGTTCATGTGTTAATATTGTATACAAAAAGAAAAAGGTTATAATTTTTTAAAGTGAATTATTTACACATTTCTTTACGTTATTTATGTGTAGTTTTACGTCTTTCCTCCCCTTTTTAATTGTGATATTATGATTATCATGAATGTCTGTTATTGTAAAAGGTCCAATCCATTCTTCGCAAAGTTTATTTGCTTTATTGTGATTTAACATGTAAACTTGATCATTTACGTCTAACTCTAAAGAATTGACGGTACGATCATATATTTCTTTTGATTTGGTTTTGCTTACCAATAAGTTTTGCCTAGCGATTTCATTTGCTAATTGCATTTTATGTCGTAATTTACATAAATAAGAGTCATAATTGTAAATAGGTCTTACTGGTTGTGAGAACGATGTGGGTACATTTGGCGGGCGGCCAAAAACAATTTCATATGGAGTATAATTAGTGCTAGAATATGGTATTACGTTGTAAGTAAATAAAGCGAATGATAGATAGTCGTTCCAATCTGATTGGTCTTTATTTATATAGCACCTAAGATAATTTTTGAGATATCTATGCCATCGTTCCACTGGGTTAGCCTGTGGGTGGTAAATTGTGGTGTGTACTTTCTGAATTTTCAGAAGTTTGCACACATTAGTAAAGAGTTCTGACATGAAGTTTGTACCTTGATCGGTGACGATCGTGTCTGGTATGCCGTAAATGCATACAAAATGTTTTATGAAGCTTTTCGCAACTGTACTAGCTGTCGCGTCCTTTAAGGGTGCGGCAATAGCGTATTTCGAAAGGTCGTCCTGCATCGTAAGGACATAACTGTGTCCTGAAGTTGTTAGAGGCATAGGACCGACTAAATCCATAAAAAGTTTTTCAAAACTATACCTAGATGTGGTGGTGATAACCATTGGTTGTTTTGTATTTAAATGTTTTTTTGATTTTTGGCAAATGTCGCATTTAGATATATAATCTTCTATTTGTTTACGCATCCCTTTCCAATGGTATAACCTAGCAATCCGACTAAACGATCGCTTGGAACCCTGGTGCCCTCCTAACGGATTATCGTGAAATTCCCTGATTATCTGCTGTTGTTGATCTATGTCAACAATAGCACGTGGTTCGTTATCTGTATTAATTGATTCGGAATCCGATACGAGTGCAGCGGCCTCGTTGGCGGCGGCATCGGGCGGTGTACCGTTTGCCGTTTCGTCCTTGGTCGCGTAAAACAATGTAACCTGGATATTGCTATTAGAAAAAACGTATCGCGTCATAGCTCGGGTTTGTGCAACGTCTTCTATACATTTACTATTTAAATCGATATGAACGTGTGTGGTATTGTTTGCACATATGTAATCCTTTACTTCTGACAATTTATCATAAATAGATTGGGAAGTAAACGGATTACTGTCGCCTAAAAAAAACAATATACAAAATTTATCCGTGGAATAAATGTATTTGTCTGATTGCGGAAATGTTACATCGTGCAGTTCTGGGTAACAAGTGGTCAATTCCTTATATGAATTAGCAAACCGGTCTTGGTCGAGAAATAATACTACTACGGTGTTGTCGGCTACGCTCGTTATAGTATCGTTTACGTCGGTGACACGCGAGTTGAGAATAATGGAACTTGTATATCGATTAAATAAATCGTCAAACCCTCCTGTATACGTAATCTTGTGTATATAATTAGGAATATTTTTTATTTCGTATTCCGGGATAGCCCTTGATAACGCATCGGCGTTAGTGTTAAATTTTCCCTGTTTATAGACTACATCGAATTGGTACTCAGATAACTCTAGTCTCCAACGGACTAGACGTGAACTAGCGTCTTTGATATTGAATAAATAACATAACGGGCGATGGTCTGTGAAAATAGTAAAATGTCTACCCCATAGATAAGGCCTAAAATGTTTGACATTCCAAAGAATAGATAGTAATTCTTTTTCTATAGTCGAATAGTTAATTTCAGCTTTATTCAAAGTTCGACTTGAATAAGCACAGGGTAGATCCCTTCCAATGGGTCCTTGACTTAAGACTCCTCCCAATGCGTAATTACTTGCATCGGTGCTGAGTACAAAGGGCTTTTTGAAATCGGGAAATTGTAAAATAGGTTCTGTAGTTAAAATGTCTTTGATTTGACAAAAAGCTTGTTCGCATAGATCACTCCAAATAAATGGTACGTTACTTTTTAGAAGTGAAGTTAATGGTTTAGTGATCTTTGCGTAGGACGGAATGAACTTCCGATAGTAATTGCTAAGTCCCAACAGACTCTTTAAAGTTTTTGTGTTAATAGGTCGAGGGAAATTTAGGACTGCCTCTACTTTTTTAGGGTCCGGACGTAAACCTTGTGAAGAAATGACATGCCCCAGGTAAATCGTTTCTTTACGGAGAAATTCGCATTTGGCAGGTTGCAACTTTAAGTTGTGTTGTCGTAGACGATTAAAAACTTTAATTAATTTTTCTGAATGATCCTTTAAACTAGTCGCATGCAAAACAAGATCATCTAAATAGGCGTATACAAAAGGTGGGCTTAGACCACTGATAACGCTTTTGATGAGACGCGAAAAGGTCGCTGGCGCTGAAGCCATGCCAAAATTCAGTCGAGTGTATTGAAAGTGACCTTGATCGCAGCTGAACGCCGTTTTTTCACGATCTTTTGGGTCTATTTTGACTTGCATATAACCGTTAGCTAAGTCTAAAGTTGTAGACTTAGGTAATATTCGGCAATGGATACGCGTCTCCCTTAGTTATCTCGTTGAGTTTACGGTAGTCAATACAAATACGAAACTTGGTTTTACCCGTTCTATCTTCCTTTTTTGGAATGACAAGAAGAGGGAAATTCCATGGACTATTACTATGTTCGATAATACCTTGCCCTAGCAATTCGGTGACTTGTCTGTCTACCTCCCCTTTTTGAGCTTGCGCCAATCGGTACGGCTTAAGATGTATCGGTCTAGCATCGGTTGGCGTATTAATTGAATGCATAAGTGTTTTAGTGAAAGTGAGCGAGTCGCCTTCAAGAAAGAATAGGTCTGAGTACTTATGACAGATGTCTAAAACAGAATCACGTTCATCGGGATTTAAATGGGTCAAGTCTAAATTATCGTTTAAACGAGAAATACGATCCGGTTGTGTGGCTGTGGGGATAGTGTCGGTAGTGTTCGACGAGTCTTGGATTACATTAACGTTTGCTGTGTCTAATAATTCCCATATACAGTCATTTAATGATAGATTGCGGATTTCAACTGGCGCTGTGTCAAGATTAATGACACTTGATATAACCTCGTTATTGTGTACTGTCGTAACACAATTCCCTAGAATAACATCATCTGTTAGATTTTTATTATGAAGAATAATATCGGTATTGTTCGGGATAATGTCGTGTGTTTGAATAGAGTAAATATATTTTGTACGCGCGGGTACCATAATAGAATTTTCGTTTGTTGGTAGAATCAAAATATTATCGTTTAAGTCGAGGACTGCACCATGAGACTTCAGAAATGCTTTTCCGAGTAATGCGTCAAAAGGTAAAGGAAAATCGTTTTCTACGATTTGAAATTCTACTAAAATTTTGCGGTTATCAATAATAAGTTTGATAATAGTTTGACCTAAGGTCTTTACTGAGACTGAATTTATGCCGTTTAAAATTTTTGCCTTGGAAGTATCGATCTCGACAAAACCTTTAAGTGATTGAATTTTAATTAAGTTAACATCGGCGCCACTATCTAAAAAAAATTTCCCGTTTCCTGCTTTTAAATGTGTTGAATAGCAACAAATGTGATCGTTTTCGATTTTTGTGACTAGTTTAATACTAGCGGTTTGAAAGTCACTTGCGGTTTTAATAGCGCTATCGGAGGCAGAACGCGAGTTTGTTGCCCTTGTGTTAGGCTGACGACGATTAAACGACGGTTTACGTGTGTCGCGAGCGTTGTTTGAATTATTACGCGGCGTTTGAGAAGAACCTGCGGAATTTGCGTTCGCTTTCTGTTCTTCGACGAATTTTAATTTCCTACATTCCGAAATATGGTGGTTATTTTTTTTACAATAAGCACAGATAAGGCGTACGAAATTATTAGGACGTGTTTGTTTATCGTTAGAACGGTTTTTCTTAAAATTTGGATTAAAATTGTCGCGTTTATGAAGCGCGTATTCGCTTTCGAGAGCTTTTTCTTCTTCTATCGCGACTGTTACCGCTGATTCGAAAGAATCGGGTCTTGTGGCTTTAAGGATTGTGCGTATTGGTTGAATAAGACCACTAATAAATACAGCTAATGATTGAGCTTTGACGACTGCGGCCATACCATTTATGGTATTCTGAGAACGACCTTCTGTTATGGCTGAAGTTAATTCCTGGCAAGCCTTTTCTACTTTTTGAGCATAAACGTTAACTGATTCGCCTTTATCCTGCCTGAGTGATGTTAAAGAACTTTGTAAATAAGAAACAGAATGTTTTTGTGCAAAGGTCGATTTTAAAATTTGTTTAAGTTTAGCATAATCTCCTATGATTCGGTAGCGTATTGCTTCGAAAGCTTTCCCGGATAATTTACTCAATACCGCTTTAAAAATAATGGGTTTTAAGCTATCATGTATGTTTTCAAAAATAAAATCACACTGATTTTCATAAAAAGAAAAATCTGTGGTTCCGTCATAATGCGGAATTATTTTGAGAGCCCCATCTAAATTAAGACTTACGAGTGGTACGGTACTACCCGAGGCGTTTCCCGTGTTGTTACTCGCAGTGGCCATGGTGAGTTAATAAAGATTTTTACAATCGTAAAAGAAAAGTAATAATAGGTCCTTCAATAATAAAAATGAGACAATAAACGTATGCTTACAGTTCGATAGAAGACATCGTAGCGGCGTTGAAGTTGAAGGTTGAGTGGTCGAAAATTTGGAGAGAGCCGTCCAAAGAGTCCTTTGAAAATGTGTGTTGTAGTTGAGGGTAGAGGTCGAGATTTCTGACACCACTGTTATGCCTGGAGGCCGTGTGAGGATGGAAGAGGGTAGGCAGAACAGAATTTTAACAAACAAAGTTAGTAATAACTTTTAATACGTATGTTAAAATAAGAAACGATTAACAACACAATGTAAAACAGTTAAGTATGGACAATAGGTCTCGTAAACAGATCGTAGAGCTGTTGAGCGCTGGACGACATCTGACCAATTAGCCCTGTTCTCTGTGGTTACTTATAGTGGTCGGTCGGCCCTGGACGGTGATAGTTGGACTCCTGGATGTCGTCATATGCAGAACGCAGAGATGTAAAGTATAATAGTACTTAAGTCTAAATAAGGAGTTATTTTAGATGAATGACCATATAGGGATTGTCATCGCCGTATGGTTATAGTAGTAGAATGGACGTGAAGGCTCTTTGCGTCACAGTATATAAGACATAGTATTAAGGTGTTGGTTTTACCATTCTATTACGGCTGCTGTTATAATTGAAACGTACGTTGTATATATATATTATTCTCTATACTGTGTGTGTTTTTATATTTAATAGTATTGTGTTAAGCATATTATTGTTGTGTTTTATTTTCTACTCAAATACTAACTTCCACCAAGATATACAGGCGTATATCGCAATAACAATATATTGAAATATTGTTCATTACGACTTAAAAAATGGTATCAATTCGTACAAGAAAATGATAAGAAAAAAAAACATAATCGTAATCACGGCTACAATAATAATCGTCATTACCTTACAATCCTTTTATTTTGTTGTTCAATTTTAGTGTTTTACTTGTGATTTTTAATTAACATTATTTATTTTAATAATTTAAATGTTGAATGTACTCTTTAGGTACAATAATATCTATAGAATAATTTTGATACTCATTGTTATAATATTTTAATTAGAAATAAAACGATTCGCAAATAACACAAAGCCAGTTAATGTAAGAAGGCATCTAAACTTTGATGAAGGTTATGTCCAAACTAGTGGCGGAATTGAAAAACACCAAAGTTAGTATTATAATATTTATAGTGTTGGTTTTTTTAATTTCAACTAAGAAATTACAATTGTAATGTATGTTTAGTGAAACAAAAATTTTAAGTGTACCTAGAAAAAACTCTAAGCAACTTATGGTTATATATAGTAAATAAATAAATATTGAAACCCTAAACCATAAAAATAATACACTATGCATACACACACGTAGTTTAACAAAAATGTTGTCATCTTCAATGCTAACGACAGACAGTCTGTCGTAGAGTATTTATTTCTGTACTATTTTAAGTGTAGGTTAAAAAACAAAATTACTTTTATATCCAATGGGTACTCATACGTTAGTATGTAGTAATCATAAATATGATAATGTATTTAAATCTACTCTATTTTCATATTTATTATAATTTTCCAATGATATTTCAATAGCTAAATATTTATTAGTAGTACCTAATAATATTGGTTTAATAATCATAATATGCATATATGATACTAACTCAAATGGTCATTATTTGTTTAAATGTAAATACTTCTTGTTTTTATATTAATTCTATGCTACAATATTATTTTAGGAAGTAGTGATGATGAATGTTATATTATTAAGATTGTAGCGTCCCCTTTCAAAGTTACAAATGATTATTCTTTTGAATGTGAACAAAAAAGCCAAAGTTAGTAACTTTTTTATTATCTGATATTGTTATGATGTTTAACCAAGAAATAAAAACTTTATTATTCATTTTAAACGTTTTATATTGAATAAGTCTTAGCATTTAAACGTAACTGACAAAATAACCTTTTTGGTAGGTGTGCCAACCAAAAAATTGAGTAAGCTGATTGAAAATAAAGTATTCACTCCCAGTTCAGCAAACAGGCACATCTAAACAGGTACATCATCAGGTAGGAAGTACTATTCATCAAATTTGATATAACATATACATTTTTAGTAGTCATCAATTAAGAAATTATTTTTTAATACTATAAAATTGCTTAAAATTAATTTATATTGTTTACAATATGCAAATTTGTTTTTTCTCCACAGATATGATGATGAAAATATTGAGAGTTTCTCTAAAAACTAAAGACCATGTCTTCGAAATTACTGAAAGATTAGATAAAATTGAAGACAGTTTTTCAGCTTTTCAAAATAAAAATAATAGTGCAGATCATGAAATAGAAATAGAAAATATATATTTGGACTATTTTCCTATTAAAAACGAAGAAGACTTAAATGAATTTGAAAGAAAATTAAGTGAAAGAACATTTAGATCAAGTGTTGTAAGTTAATCCTAATATATAGTTTAATAAACATAATATTGTACCTTAATGTTTTGTTATCATTTTTTTTAGATGTATTGCTTTTAAAATTATGTTTATTTATTCATTTTTGAAAAAAAAATTAGATAGCTGAAATCAAACGTTTTTTCGAAAAAAGAGTTAACTCCAACAGTTCGAGAAGTATTAAGGCAGATTTTTAAAGATGAACTACTTCAAAATTATAGTTATGTTGGCCAAAATAGTAAAAAGGTGTTTAGCAGTTTAGCAACATGCACTATGATTATGGGTATGAACATGTATACATATGATATTTAATATTAGTAACTCCAATATAATCAAATAAATGTCCAACATTTATTATTTGCTTACATTTTAATACAAATGTGTACTAATATGCTTGAAAAGTAATGGTATGGTGTATTAATATTTAATTATTTGTAACTGCCAATAATTTAAACAGGGTAAATGTCCTGCAAAACAAAATAAATGTAAGAGTTGGTTAACAAATTGATAGTGAAATCTAACCAGCTATTGTGTTAGTACCATTGAATGTCTGATACCATTAAGACTTATATGTCAACACCTTTAGAAGTTACTTAATACTTTTAAAAATAATTATTGCACTTTGTTTTACAGAATCTATCAAAAGTATGAAAGACCACAAGGAAGCCACTAATGATAAAATTGCAAGTTCAATAAAAACATATTTGTCTGGTGCGCCATCTCGGCTCGTGGAAAAAAAAAAATAATGTAAAATATAAAATGTTATTATATTTACATTTATTATGTATAATTGAACCAAACTGTTAATTCAAATAAAAAGATTTGTTTTGTTTTATGTATTATAGTATCATTATTTGTTTATATAATCATCTTTCTATAACCTAGTTAATATTAATTCATCTATCCATAATTTGAAAAAATTAAATAGAGTGACTGCAGTCTACACATTCAATTGTTGTGTATTTAATTAATATAAATTACAACAATTATTATTTTAAATAAAACAAAATAAATGGTCATTCTCTGTATACAAAAATAGCGTTATTAAAACATTATAAAAACAATTTGAAGTATGCTATAATGTTATTATAATATTTTCTTTACATTATAATGTTAACGTAATTATATTATTTTAACATTATAAACGATACATTACAAGAGTAATATTATAATTATATTATGGTAGAAATATTATTAAAATCTGATTGCGGTGGCCAAATAATATTACTCAAATGTTTTTGAAATATTAATGTTGCCTTTAAGATATGAAGAAATAATATTAATGTAATATTTGTCACTACAGTTGTAATATTTAAATAACGTTTTATTAATATGTTTTTGCTATCTGGGTGGTAGCTTTTGTTTTCTAGTTTCTTACATGAATGAAATCGTCTTTAAAAAAAAATGTAGCAATATTTTTTTTTATCAATGAAGCAAATGTATTCATATTTGGTTAATATTTTTATTTATGGTAGATCTAATGTCAGATTTTATTTAATTTAAAATTTTGTAATCTAACCCATATTTTGCATTTCTAATGCATAACAGATATTTGATTATGGAATATAAAATTAATTAAACTTGGTGTTTGACTATCATCCATACATTTTATACCAAATATTTTCTTCAAAATATTAATGATTGACAAATAAATGCGTATAGGTTATAACATGTTAACAATAAATCAAACTTTTTCATTTGTTGATTTAATCAAGTCAGTCAATGTACATAAAATAAAATAAAGTAGTTGTATTGATTTGAAAATTCAACTGTTGTTCACTTGTGCTCTTTTAATTATTATTAAACTAATGTAAATATTTTTTTTATCAATATTCATTTTTTTGTAGAATATACTTTTAGTAATAATTACAATTTTAAATAGAATATTTTATTATATACAGGGTGTCCTACAAAGATCTGACAAACGAAATATATTGTATTATTATTATTATTACGCTATAGTGTAATCCGTGTTCAATACTGATAAACCTACTTCCCATAATATGTCAAATATCAAAAATATATTTACAAAATGTTTACTATTACTAGTAGAAATAAGTTTTTGCTTATGAAATCATTATGTTTATTAGTTTTCATCGTACATTGTAGAGCAATATAAAATGTAGTCACAATTAGAGAATATATAAACACAATTGACTCTACTTAAATAGTTAAATGTATTAACAAAACAAACGGCATAGGAGTATAGGACGTTTCCGGGTTCTGAATACACAATGCAAGTCACGTTGCCGGCAGCCGGTTGCACGCACTTTTTTTGGGCTTGATAATATATCATAATCATACCGTGATAATATGGGTAGGTAAGGTTGGAAAAAATGTCGTCGTAAGTGTTGTCTACTGATAAGATATGTGAACAATTGACCAGACATGTATATGGTATCGCGGTTTCTGACAGTAGGTAAAGAACCGCATCTCCATATATTATAAAAAAAAAAAGTAAGGAGTATTACTATTATTTGATTATCGGTTTTATCGACGGACGACGGGGCGAGGTCGATAATATTATTTAATAGTATTTAATATGCTACCTGTTTTGAAATCCCAAAGAAATATGGATCAAAATTTCAAATCTTTACAACGTAATAACTACAAAACCGATTGATGAAAATTAGAAATTCAAACGCTAAAACTTTTTTAAAAATGTTGTCTACAGATTTATGAAATTAAAAACATACGTTCCCATTTAAAAAACCAAATGCGATACTTGTTTTACATATAAGGGTTGAAGATAAAAATATTCTAAATATTGAAAAATGTAGTAAAATATGTACCTAAAAGTTTAGAAAAAAAAAAATTCTCAAAATATTTATATTTTCCGAGAAAATGAGTGTCTTACGTTAGTTGGATCACCCTGTATATATATATATATATATATATATATATATAATTTACATTTATATGGGGTCCTCAATACATTCGTGGTTTGTTAAGAGGTCCCTGACAAAATTTTGTTGGGAACTCCTGGTGTAATTTATTGATATGTGGATAAAACTTGTTAAATTTTAGTACTACTCTCTTAAAAAAAAAATATGGAAAATATCTGATATTTAATCTCAAAATTATCATAACTAGTTTGACCACAAAAATTAAAAAAAAAATTTTTTTTTCCTTTAATTATCTACTAGTTAAATAAAAAAATTAAATTAAAAAATAATTTTAAAATAGCAAAGGGTAAAAAATTTGTAAATGAAATATTATTTCTGAAATTAAAATACCGCTGAACTATACCAACTGAGCTTTAAATATCAATAAAAAACGTCCAGGTACAAATGCCGTATCTAAAGGCAATGATTTTAATTACAATAATAAAATACAAATACTAATACATTTAATAATAGAACATTTTAAAATTCCCAATACATACCATATCCATACTTATTAATATACAATTTTAATTATTTCTAACAGAGAAATAGTAAGCGGTCCGCCATATGGCATGACAACTGACAGAGCATTAGTCATCTATAAATAGTATTTACACACAGTATTTGATTACATTGTTAATGTAAAAATTATAAACAAAAAATAATTATAAATAAAATAGTACAAATTATTATTAAACAAAAACCAGTACAGTGGGGGGTCGGGGCATAATGGGGACGGAGATGTAACAGGGCTTTCACAGGTATTTTATTGTAACTGAAAGTGATTAAATCATTTTTAAATAAACGCTCAATGCAAATATGTGGATAGTGCGTTCAAACCAGTTATAGTGGTTTAGAAGATATCGTGGGTCCAACAATAATGTACTTAATAATACTAACAATATAATTATTGTTACTAATAATTATTGTTGACTGTTGATTCACACACACATAGCAATCTAGAAACTGACTACGGCCAATGTGTAAATTTATCCTATTTTTGAGGTTTTCCTTAATAAAAAAAAATTTGACTTCAGATTTTTGAGTAAATTATATATGGTATGGTTCCATTTTAGATCTACCTTCGGTCTAATTTTTAGATCTCAATCTCTAAAACTTTGCTCGAAAAAAGTGAAATTAAGAAAAAAATTCTACCCCTTCTAGAGGAAAGGGTTTATGATATCAAAATTCATAAATATATATATATATATATATATATATATATATATATTTATCGGTCGCATTGGTCTCGGCGGAGTACTTATCAGCTCATTTTTTATTTACATCGAGAGCGAACAAACTGTTTTCATATATTCCGTGTTCCACTCTTGTAGTGTACGCACGGTATGTCGCTGAAACGGGGTGCTGTAACGGGCCGCATACAATTCTCGTCTCCGGACTCGGTAGCGGAAGTTTATTATTCAGCGGGGGAGGGGGCGTCCTACACAAAAAATATAATGCAATTTTTTTACGGTTTCCACAAACCAACAATATACTTTACATACAACACAACGTCACACGAGTCCAATCAGTCCGAATCGGTCCCCGCCGCCAGAAAGCTCGCTACATTTTTGGCAGCTTCCCACTTCTGAACTTCAGAAAGTGAAGTGACCCACGCACACTTCTTCACTTTAGCGGCCACTTTAATTAATTCAGGGACTCCAAATTCACCAGAGGCGTAGCCGCTCGTCCGAGCCGTATTCGCCAAGACTTTTATTCGCGCCGCACGCTGATCGCGATTCATCAAATCGACGATTT
>NW_026095864.1:0-749 GCF_023614345.1 Adelges cooleyi
AGCTTTGATGCGATGCTGAAAAACTATTACAATGATATTGACTCAATGCGTTTTTCTAGTTCATCTCTTCTACCTTCTTAATCTAAAATAACTCACTAAAAATTAAAGCATTTTAGCTTCGATGCAAAGCGAGAAGGTATTGGTTTTACTCTGATGTGGGCTTTTTTGTTAGCTGTACGCACTGTAACTTTTTTAATACTAGACCAATTCCTTCGAATAGCAACTCTATAAATCACAAATTTTATCTAGTTTGTACTTTGGGGGGGGGGGGTAAAAGTTGAGAAAGTTTAATTCTTCACAGACGAAATTTGAAAAAACAAAAAAAAACCGTACGAGTTTTTAAGTTAGAACTTGAACTCAACTATGAGTTATAAGGTCAAACTACCTGCAAATCATGAAGAGGTCTGTTGTTTTTTGGATTCAGATTAAGTGTTGGGTTTTATGCAGTATACCGCCTTAAAATGTGTTTTTTATTACACAATTTTTTTAAAGGAAAACTAATGTTTTGCATAATATTATACTGTTTTCATTTAAAGAGATTCACGCTTGATTGTTTAAATTGTCTAATATTACATAACCTGCTTCGTGCTAATTTTAATTTTTTAGTTTATAACTTGTAGCTCTAATTTTGTTAAAATATTTCATTATTTTATTACTATGTATAAATTAAGATAAATTTTAATGATAATTAAGTCATAAATGATAATACTTTATTTTATGACTAGATCAAATCTCGTGAACATTTAACA
>NW_026095865.1:0-8126 GCF_023614345.1 Adelges cooleyi
TCATGATATCAGCTCCTATGCTTTTATTAAAATAACACAATTTTTAAAATCTCCATAAAAGGTTATTGTTAAATAACAGGCAACACCCGACCGCTAGTGGCTATACACGTTAGTAATATTTAACTAATAAGTAATATGTGTAGGTAAAATTTATTGTTTCCTCCATCACAGTACCAGTATACGATTTATTTTAATTTAAATGTAAGAAAATCGATTTTTCTTTAGAAAATAACAAGATATTAATATACAGGATGAGGCAGTAAAACGGAAATTTTCTAATGTATTTAAATGGGAAACCCCGTTACACTATCCCACCCTTTACATTTTAAGGATCTATGGAAAGATTTTTTCAGTTGCATTTTATTTTGTACATTGTGAATCTAGTAAAATAGAAGTATAATATAGCTTTGAAATAATATAATCTATGAAGTATAAATAGTTTGTGTGAGATTGCTCTAATGGAAGTATATAATATATATTATATATAGTATATAAGTATATAGTATAAATATTAATTTTATTGAAAATTTAAAAATTAGACCGAAGGTATGAAGGGATCAAGAATGGAAGTATAGGTACAATTTTTCAAAATTCTGTGGTCAAGCGTTTATTTTAAAGTGATTATATCACTTTCAGTTATAACATTTCCTGTAGACCTGTGACATCCCAGTCTCCACTATGCTCAACTGTACTGGCTTTCTTCAACACCTATTTTTGGTTGATATTATTATATTAAATATTAAATTTACAAGTAGGGGGCAAGGGCGGATACAAGGGGGTGAATAGGGGCAATTGCCCCCCCGTTCACAAAAAAAGTATCAAATATTCCATTTGTAATTAATTGTGACTAAAATTTTGTTCATGCAAGTTATCAAGAAAGGGTCGTTATTGTGTTTACCATGAACATTTATTTTTTTATTGAAAATTGTCCATTTTTATTTTATTGAAATAGTGTTTACGGCATCCGAAGCGCCACATTTTACGTACAACTGGTTATTTATGGGGTTTGACACAGTTCACATACAAAGATATATGATATTACCTGCTATATTCTTCGGTTTTGCGATAACACTAGTCACCAAGACGATCTATTTTTAAATTAATATGACGTACTACAATGGCTTTACCGCTCCTCGCTGCTTGCCGCATTAGTTTTGTTTTGACAGTAGTTTAATTTATTTAATAAAACAAATAATATGAAGTTATTATATTATGGTTTAACTTTGACAAGAGCTTCAAAAAAAAAAGTATTGTAGACTAAGTTAAGCTATATTTGTTGGACTCCGTCTCACAAGTCGTGTTTGCGGTGACCAACATAAAATTTTACTAAATCATCTAAAATCAATCAAATCTAAAAAATCATTAGTTTAATAGTTATTTTAGAGCCAAAGCTTTTTTTTTTTAAGTAAGCAAAATGGTGACCTCTGATTATTTACTCGCCGATTTTCAATGAAAAAAGCACTAGTTTATTGTTTCTAAAAAATATAATTTAAAATAAAAAAAAACCTTTGATCAGGCACTAGTTTTTTATGCTTTTAATAAGCTGTATAAATTTCATTCAAATCTGTGAAGTGGTTTTTGAATTACAGTGGTCACCGTCTTTGAAGAAATAGTTTCTAGAAAAAGTTTTATACTCGATTCATGTATACAAAAATAAATTATTTTATTACTTACATCGAATTATCTATTCCTTTGATTAACTTAAAATTTTCAGATAATATTTTCAAGACATTATACTTTAAGAAAATACAAATTAAAAAATCGAATATTTGAAAATCCTGACTACCCCTTACACCTAAGTTTTTCATTCATAACTAAAAGTAGGTGTCTTCTAAAACAATAAAACCCATCACATTCATCAGTATGGCTGATTTCTGTACATATCTAATTTTCATGACGACATATAATAAGACAATTCCTATGCCTAGCTATTCCTATTAATTTATTTTATTCATATATATATATATATTGCCCCCCCTGTTTAGGACCTCTGTATCCGCCCTTGGTGGGGGGCCTAAGTATTCTAACACAATTAGCGAAAAGTGTGTCCATGGGGGATAAAGCCTAGGTAAACTCATTAATTAATTTTATAGGATGTCGATGAAGGTAAGATTACAATAAGCTTGATATAAGAGTTGGGGATTTTATTTCTTTGCCTCCTAAATTCCACGACCGTTTACCTCCACGCTACAAAGTACGTCCATCTGTAGCAATCACTTGTTATCACACAAATACACTATCTGTCCATATAATTTCTGCGTTGTCATTCAGTTTGCATTGAAATCACAACTAATGTGGTGATAGTTAGTATCACCACCTACTCTACCGCGGTGTCGGTTGGTACCACTACCTACCGTACCACCTACTGCGCCGGGTGTAGCGTTAAGACGCCGGCCCAGCTGCTAGCCAGCTGCCATCTTCGGTCCGCCAATCGATAATCTCGCACGACATCGTCTACACGCTCGGCGTCTTTTTTTCAAGCAGACATTCTGTTAATTACTTGTGTCGAATCTTGTTCGTTAATAATTTGTAATCTTGTCCCTGATTTGTTAATAACTTTGTGCTGTACACGTTAGGTAAATATACAAGCTGTTATATTTAAATAAATAAAACTGCCAATTTGTTTGCAGTATTGGTGCCACGGGTCCGATTCGTGAACATCTCTAGATTTCAATCATAATAACCTGGTCGAATTCTGCGATAAATACCTTAAGTATTGCGTCGTGTTTCGCTATTTCGTTACAATTGTGTTTTGTCTTGCATGTCAATAATTTATTAGAAGTTTTTATTAGCAGCTCTGGAAGGCGGTTTACGGTTCTACATTGTGTGAGTACCTATTGTTTTGTATTTCTAATTTATATACATTATTGCCGTGTTTACGTCTTCCGAGGACTTAAAACACTGCTTGTGAATAAAAAGAATCATAATTTATATCATTGTTTAGTGTTTTAAATCGTAAAATATAGAAGCATTTGAAAAAAAAAAGGTTTTATTGTGTTATTTCTTTTAATAAGCTTTGATACAAGAGTTTGGAATTTAATTTATTTGCCTCTTAAAATGCACGACAGTTTACCCTCACGCTACAAAGTACCTCCATCTGTGGCAATCACTCGTTATTAAACAAACGCACACTATCACAAATCTATCCATACAATTTCTGCGTTGTATCGTGCACTGTGCAGTTTGAATTAAAATCACAATTGAAATAAAAGTTTTGATTTTTAATTAAGATTAAAATTTGTACACTCTGCTGAAGTTCTGTGAATCAAACTAGTGAAACAATTAGATTGAGCGCCCTAGGTACAATTGGTTTTCTGTATTGTCGCCACGGCCCCGCTTCGTGAGAATATCTAGATTTTATTCATAATTACTTGGTCGAATTCTGTGATAAATACCTAACGTACTGCGTTGTGTTTCTTCATTTCGTTTCAAGTTGCGTTACAATTGAGTTTTGTCTTGCATGTCAATAGTTTATTATAAGTTTTCAGTAGCAGCCCTGAAAAGCGGATTACGGTTCTACGTTGTGTGAGTACCTATTGTTTTGTATTTCTAATTTATATACATTATTGCCGTGTTTACTGTCTCCCGAGGACTTAAAACACTGCTTGTGAATAAAAAGAATCATAATTGATATGTGGTTGTTTATTACTTATTATTTATCCGGAGTTGAGTAGAGTGATATGGGATCAACACCATTTTAAAGTAATCTAGTCGTGTAACGGACCCACCCTTATCAGGGCTAATAGATACATATATATATTTATTACATTGTACAACTTATCAGGACTAACATATACATATATCTATATATTATATTATATAACTTCTCATTATTAAATATTGCTAAATATGAATGTACCACACGTGCCGATTTCACATCAGACCCAAAAGGTCATTACAGCATCTTGCGAAAGCAGACAACTTGCAATTTTGTTCACAGTTGACCTCAAACACGAGGCCAACCACTAAGAGAAACTTAACGTTTTTGGCAACTATCGTGCGAATCTCACATCGAAGCTAGCCAATTTCGACCATGCGAAGGCTGCACTCTCATGCCTCTACCCTTCCTCCACCGTTGACATAAGCGGATGCCATGGACGAGCGAGGTCATCCACACGCGGACTTTCGATAATTGCGAGGATTCCCACGGCCATTCAGCGAGCGGACCAACATATAAGGGAGAACTTCAGTCATAGCAGGGCAGATGTACTGGGACCACCATACACTACACTTGAAGTTTCTACCTATCATCTTCTTTTGAAGTCTTAAGCGGCTTATAATTGTCTTAATCATCATATTTTTGAAGCATACTGAACTTATGCTATTAACTGTTTGTCGTTGTACATGTTTTATAAGTATATTAAATTAAATGTTTGTGATTTACTCTGAAGTTATTCTATTAAATATCTAAAAACCTATCACCACGATTGTAACAACACTAAAACAGCCTGCAATACATACATACAGGGCTACAGGGTTGCTACATTGGCGCAGTCTAAAGGGATCGTTCAAAGACGGTAACGACATCAAGTCCAACTGATTTCAACTGGAAGGGACAAGTTAATTGAAGCACTTCGTTGAAATCGACGTTTTTGGAAGAACCATTCAAATATGAACGCTCTTTTGTAAGTAGATAAGGAACTTAAATTGTATTAAGCTAAGTTAAGAATTTTTGTTTTATATAAGTGATAATCTTAAGTGTAGGTAGGCCCAGTCATCTCCCAAAATTTAAAAAATAAAAAAAAATGGAATCAAAAGATACTTTAGGAAATCAAGTTATAGACCAATTAATAGACCTGACCAAAAGCGATAGTAATGAAAGTAGTAATGAAGGATTTTTTGAATCAGAAATTATAGAATCCCCTGAACTAATTAAAATAGGAAACAATGACATAGGAAATGATTGTAACGATGTAGTAGATAAGGATGTTAAGGGGAGGTCAGTTGAATCAATAGAAAAAGAAATAGATAGATGTTATAATTCACAACGTAATGTTAGCAAATCTAGTGTAAGGGAACCTAAACAAAAATCTCAATCACCTAAGACTGTTTCTAACATTATTGACCGTAGTAATGTTAACACTAACAAGTATGCAAACACACGCTGTTGGATTTGTAATAGGCTTGGCCATATTTCCTTTTTTTGTAAATCACGTATGAAATATAGTATTAATACAAATAATAATAATAGAAATTATCAAACTTCTGTTCGAACTCGTCCAGCTATATGTAATGATTGCAACGGTACAGGCATCATTTTTAAAGAGAGATCGCTGAATCGCCAATCGGCGCATTTCCAGTGATAGAAAAAAAAAAAATGCTTATCACTTAAAGAGAAATAACACCTAGAAACACCTTGACCAGATTGATAGACCATAAATCGAATCAAAAGTTCATATACGTCTCAGTAATACCTATATTATAAATTAACTTAACTATTGTTAATGTTAAAATCATTATTATTACCTAAATAATTAAATCAATTGTGGTTAATGACTTATAACCAAGTAACTTTCATTTAAAAAAAATATATATATATATACGAATTTAGAAGTAAATAAATAACTATGAATATGGCAATCTTGGCGAGTTTCTGGGTGTTGCCTATAGAAAAAAAAAAGTAAAATTATAAGTTAATAAGTAAAATGCTGTTCTTTATAATACATATATATTTAATAATAGTTTAAATAATATGTAGCGTATAAAAAAAAAAAATAGATATATAAATAAGTATAATATGTTCGCCATTCTGTTAGAGTTGCCGACTCGAGTTGAATATTACTCATTTATTGAACGCCTAAAAAGGGCCACTTTTTATGCTTAAAAGGAAGCTTACCGATCTGCGGATCTATTCATGCTTTTATTTTCCCACTTTGCTATACCAATTTTATGAAAATATTTATATATATACACGTTATATATATATATCTTGTTAGGCTTGGAATTGATTAACACAAGGATGTTAGAACGAGAAACTGATCACTTTTCTTTTTAACCAATCCTAATCAATTTTCCAGAAATCTCAGAGTACTATGTTAGGCTATTTAAATAAATAAAATTTGAATCGTAGTTTAGTATTGATATTGAAAAGAATTTGTATTAGAACGCTAAACAAATTAATATTCTAAAAATTTTATTTTTACTGCTAAGTTAGAACGGATGGGCAAATAGCATCCTTACACTTATGACAGATTTTATTATAAGGCAATTTCTAACAGAACATAAAAAACCCAATCCATTGGATAAATTTTAGGTATACTCGATTGAGATAATCATAAAATTATAAGTCCATTAATAGGAAAGGTGTTGAACATGGCACTAAACGATAAAAATATTAAATTGGGTGTTTCACGGAAACAGTCCCCAAGACACGGTAACATGAATTTTAAACATTAAGTCCGGTAGTCTATACTTTCAATAAAAATGCTAATGTGGATGTTTCACGGAAACAGTCCTTAATCGCGGTAACACGTAATTCAAACGTTAACTCCAGTGAACTAAATTAACGATAAAAATGATAATCAGGATGTCTTGAAGGGACAATCCTTAGTTACGGTAACACGGACATAAAGACGTTAACTCCGGTATTAAACAATGATATAAAAAATAAATTGAGCAGAATCCTACTGCGTGTTGATATAAAAGAAAAATAATTTGAGCAGAATCCTACTGCATATTGATATAAAAAATAATTTGAGCAGAATCCTACTGCATGTTGATATAAAAAATAATTTGAGCAGAATCCTACTGCATGTTGATAATGATAAAGATAAATTAAATATACAAGGTTATGATAAATTAAGCGTGGAAAGATCAACCTAATTCGTTGAATTTCCACTAAAAACTAAAAATGACGCGAATTCTAATAAAGAAGTTGGAAAAATTATAAAAAGTAACGAATCTTTGAACGTTTCAAAAAAAAAAAGACTATCGATAAAAACGGTAACATGTAAATTAAACATTAATCCCGGTACGGTTGAAACCGCTAATATAATTAATGATAATAATGATTTCGATTATAGCCATGAGGTTAAAAAAAAAAAAAATAGATAGCAGGATATCAAAGAATAACGCGATTAAATTACATAGCAATGATAGAAATATTTCGATGAAACCGAGTAAAATGCTTTATAGTAGCGCGGTAAAAAAGCGTGATAAAATGAATACTAATGATAAATCTATCGAAAACACAAATTAATTAATTAACGCGAGTAATATAATTGAAAAACACGACGCTGCAAATTCTATCGAAATAGATCCAGCTATCGAAATTAAATTGATTTAAACAAAAAAATTGAACGGGTTAACCGACGTGAACAAATTATTAACGCGAATCGTGAGATAAAAAGTGAAACCATACCTGTATGTAATAGAAAAAAAAAAATATATATTATTGGCTCGCGAATTAAATACCAAGTTTAGCATGATAATTTCGACATGAACGACATCAGTAAATTATATAATCATAAATCCATTATCGGAAGACACACGTATTTTAGTGAATAAATTACAATTTACACCTGGTAATTTACCAGCGCTAACATAACTAGTATAATAAAGGATGGCGTTTTGCCAATAAAATATAATAAATATATTAAACGCAACAAATCCGTTTAGTTTCTCGCAGATAAACGAATTAAATTATGACAACTTAGATGAATTTGAAGTATGTCACGTAAAAAAAAAAAAAATAAATAAATATATTACCTTTCAGTGCCCATACTATACCGTACGTATAGTATAACACAACATTATTTTACACCGTACAAACGATATTAGTATATTTAATTCTATTCGGATAATCGACTCGTTGATATTTATCAACCAAACCCCGTATTATAATCATATACGAACGAAGACACGTATCGGCGACACGCGATACGAAATAATATTATTATGTCTGTCATATGTTATAATAAACTAAGATATTATGTTATTTTAATACTTTTAAAATAAAATGATAGTTTTCTTTTCTTTCTTTAAAAAGCTAAAGATTTAAAATTTAAAATACTGTTAAACCACTTTTTTCAATCACTTGGATAAATAGAAAACAAATATAGCAACAAATTGCTATACGGGTTGTTAAGACATATTCTAATACGAAATACAACATTTCAGGGTCATAG
>NW_026095866.1:0-18222 GCF_023614345.1 Adelges cooleyi
TAAATTCTACAATTCTTCACCAAATTCGATCAAACCTAGTCTAAACTCAAGAGAATTTTGTCAGCTTTCAGAATATATGGTCAAATTGCCGATTTAAGTGATTTAAATGGTCGAAATGATGAAAAAACCAAAATTTCGACCTAGGTCAAAATTTTCAAAAAACTGAATTTTTTTCCAAAAATACATATCCAAAATGGGTCTACTGTGGCTTAAAAGATTCACAAATGACTCAGCTTGCCTTTTAACCTATACATATGTGTTAATTGTACATATATTTGTGTATAGGAAGAAAAAACTAGGTTTACCCAAGGTATGAACAACACAAAAACACACTAAAACCTACATAAATTCTACAATTCTTCACCAAATTCGATCAAACCTAGTCTAAACTCAAGAGAATTTTGTCAGCTTTCAGAATATATGGTCAAATTGCCGATTTAAGTGATTTAAATGGTCGAAATGATGAAAAAACCAAAATTTCGACCTAGGTCAAAATTTTCAAAAAACTGAATTTTTTTCCAAAAATACATATCCAAAATGGGTCTACTGTGGCTTAAAAGATTCACAAATGACTCAGCTTGCCTTTTAACCTATACATATGTGTTAATTGTACATATATTTGTGTATAGGAAGAAAAACCTAGGTTTACCCAAGGTATGAACAACACAAAAACACACTAAAACCTACATAAATTCTACAATTCTTCACCAAATTCGATCAAACCTAGTCTAAACTCAAGAGAATTTTGTCAGCTTTCAGAATATATGGTCAAATTGCCGATTTGAGTGATTTAAATGGTCGAAATGATGAAAAAACCAAAATTTCGACCTAGGTCAAAATTTTCAAAAAACTGAATTTTTTTCCAAAAATACATATCCAAAATGGGTCTACTGTGGCTTAAAAGATTCACAAATGACTCAGCTTGCCTTTTAACCTATACATATGTGTTAATTGTACATATATTTGTGTATAGGAAGAAAAAACTAGGTTTACCCAAGGTATGAACAACACAAAAACACACTAAAACCTACATAAATTCTACAATTCTTCACCAAATTCGATCAAACCTAGTCTAAACTCAAGAGAATTTTGTCAGCTTTCAGAATATATGGTCAAATTGCCGATTTAAGTGATTTAAATGGTCGAAATGATGAAAAAACCAAAATTTCGACCTAGGTCAAAATTTTCAAAAAACTGAATTTTTTTCCAAAAATACATATCCAAAATGGGTCTACTGTGGCTTAAAAGATTCACAAATGACTCAGCTTGCCTTTTAACCTATACATATGTGTTAATTGTACATATATTTGTGTATAGGAAGAAAAAACTAGGTTTAC
Source organism: Adelges cooleyi (assembly GCF_023614345.1). Taxonomy (NCBI): domain Eukaryota; kingdom Metazoa; phylum Arthropoda; class Insecta; order Hemiptera; family Adelgidae; genus Adelges; species Adelges cooleyi. Next base: position 1,338 of record NW_026095866.1, read on the forward strand.
CCAAGGTATGAACAACACAAAAACACACTAAAACCTACATAAATTCTACAATTCTTCACCAAATTCGATCAAACCTAGTCTAAACTCAAGAGAATTTTGTCAGCTTTCAGAATATATGGTCAAATTGCCGATTTAAGTGATTAAATGGTCGAAATGATGAAAAAACCAAAATTTCGACCTAGGTCAAAATTTTCAAAAAACTGAATTTTTTTCCAAAAATACATATCCAAAATGGGTCTACTGTGGCTTAAAAGATTCACAAATGACTCAGCTTGCCTTTTAACCTATACATATGTGTTAATTGTACATATATTTGTGTATAGGAAGAAAAAACTAGGTTTACCCAAGGTATGAACAACACAAAAACACACTAAAACCTACATAAATTCTACAATTCTTCACCAAATTCGATCAAACCTAGTCTAAACTCAAGAGAATTTTGTCAGCTTTCAGAATATATGGTCAAATTGCCGATTTAAGTGATTTAAATGGTCGAAATGATGAAAAAACCAAAATTTCGACCTAGGTCAAAATTTTCAAAAAACTGAATTTTTTTCCAAAAATACATATCCAAAATGGGTCTACTGTGGCTTAAAAGATTCACAAATGACTCAGCTTGCCTTTTAACCTATACATATGTGTTAATTGTACATATATTTGTGTATAGGAAGAAAAAACTAGGTTTACCCAAGGTATGAACAACACAAAAACACACTAAAACCTACATAAATTCTACAATTCTTCACCAAATTCGATCAAACCTAGTCTAAACTCAAGAGAATTTTGTCAGCTTTCAGAATATATGGTCAAATTGCCGATTTGAGTGATTTAAATGGTCGAAATGATGAAAAAACCAAAATTTCGACCTAGGTCAAAATTTTCAAAAAACTGAATTTTTTTCCAAAAATACATATCCAAAATGGGTCTACTGTGGCTTAAAAGATTCACAAATGACTCAGCTTGCCTTTTAACCTATACATATGTGTTAATTGTACATATATTTGTGTATAGGAAGAAAAACTAGGTTTACCCAAGGTATGAACAACACAAAAACACACTAAAACCTACATAAATTCTACAATTCTTCACCAAATTCGATCAAACCTAGTCTAAACTCAAGAGAATTTTGTCAGCTTTCAGAATATATGGTCAAATTGCCGATTTAAGTGATTTAAATGGTCGAAATGATGAAAAAACCAAAATTTCGACCTAGGTCAAAATTTTCAAAAAACTGAATTTTTTTCCAAAAATACATATCCAAAATGGGTCTACTGTGGCTTAAAAGATTCACAAATGACTCAGCTTGCCTTTTAACCTATACATATGTGTTAATTGTACATATATTTGTGTATAGGAAGAAAAACCTAGGTTTACCCAAGGTATGAACAACACAAAAACACACTAAAACCTACATAAATTCTACAATTCTTCACCAAATTCGATCAAACCTAGTCTAAACTCAAGAGAATTTTGTCAGCTTTCAGAATATATGGTCAAATTGCCGATTTGAGTGATTTAAATGGTCGAAATGATGAAAAAACCAAAATTTCGACCTAGGTCAAAATTTTCAAAAAACTGAATTTTTTTCCAAAAATACATATCCAAAATGGGTCTACTGTGGCTTAAAAGATTCACAAATGACTCAGCTTGCCTTTTAACCTATACATATGTGTTAATTGTACATATATTTGTGTATAGGAAGAAAAAACTAGGTTTACCCAAGGTATGAACAACACAAAAACACACTAAAACCTACATAAATTCTACAATTCTTCACCAAATTCGATCAAACCTAGTCTAAACTCAAGAGAATTTTGTCAGCTTTCAGAATATATGGTCAAATTGCCGATTTAAGTGATTTAAATGGTCGAAATGATGAAAAAACCAAAATTTCGACCTAGGTCAAAATTTTCAAAAAACTGAATTTTTTTCCAAAAATACATATCCAAAATGGGTCTACTGTGGCTTAAAAGATTCACAAATGACTCAGCTTGCCTTTTAACCTATACATATGTGTTAATTGTACATATATTTGTGTATAGGAAGAAAAAACTAGGTTTACCCAAGGTATGAACAACACAAAAACACACTAAAACCTACATAAATTCTACAATTCTTCACCAAATTCGATCAAACCTAGTCTAAACTCAAGAGAATTTTGTCAGCTTTCAGAATATATGGTCAAATTGCCGATTTAAGTGATTTAAATGGTCGAAATGATGAAAAAACCAAAATTTCGACCTAGGTCAAAATTTTCAAAAAACTGAATTTTTTTCCAAAAATACATATCCAAAATGGGTCTACTGTGGCTTAAAAGATTCACAAATGACTCAGCTTGCCTTTTAACCTATACATATGTGTTAATTGTACATATATTTGTGTATAGGAAGAAAAAACCTAGGTTTACCCAAGGTATGAACAACACAAAAACACACTAAAACCTACATAAATTCTACAATTCTTCACCAAATTCGATCAAACCTAGTCTAAACTCAAGAGAATTTTGTCAGCTTTCAGAATATATGGTCAAATTGCCGATTTAAGTGATTTAAATGGTCGAAATGATGAAAAAACCAAAATTTCGACCTAGGTCAAAATTTTCAAAAAACTGAATTTTTTTCCAAAAATACATATCCAAAATGGGTCTACTGTGGCTTAAAAGATTCACAAATGACTCAGCTTGCCTTTTAACCTATACATATGTGTTAATTGTACATATATTTGTGTATAGGAAGAAAAAACTAGGTTTACCCAAGGTATGAACAACACAAAAACACACTAAAACCTACATAAATTCTACAATTCTTCACCAAATTCGATCAAACCTAGTCTAAACTCAAGAGAATTTTGTCAGCTTTCAGAATATATGGTCAAATTGCCGATTTAAGTGATTTAAATGGTCGAAATGATGAAAAAACCAAAATTTCGACCTAGGTCAAAATTTTCAAAAAACTGAATTTTTTTCCAAAAATACATATCCAAAATGGGTCTACTGTGGCTTAAAAGATTCACAAATGACTCAGCTTGCCTTTTAACCTATACATATGTGTTAATTGTACATATATTTGTGTATAGGAAGAAAAACCTAGGTTTACCCAAGGTATGAACAACACAAAAACACACTAAAACCTACATAAATTCTACAATTCTTCACCAAATTCGATCAAACCTAGTCTAAACTCAAGAGAATTTTGTCAGCTTTCAGAATATATGGTCAAATTGCCGATTTGAGTGATTTAAATGGTCGAAATGATGAAAAAACCAAAATTTCGACCTAGGTCAAAATTTTCAAAAAACTGAATTTTTTTCCAAAAATACATATCCAAAATGGGTCTACTGTGGCTTAAAAGATTCACAAATGACTCAGCTTGCCTTTTAACCTATACATATGTGTTAATTGTACATATATTTGTGTATAGGAAGAAAAAACTAGGTTTACCCAAGGTATGAACAACACAAAAACACACTAAAACCTACATAAATTCTACAATTCTTCACCAAATTCGATCAAACCTAGTCTAAACTCAAGAGAATTTTGTCAGCTTTCAGAATATATGGTCAAATTGCCGATTTAAGTGATTTAAATGGTCGAAATGATGAAAAAACCAAAATTTCGACCTAGGTCAAAATTTTCAAAAAACTGAATTTTTTTCCAAAAATACATATCCAAAATGGGTCTACTGTGGCTTAAAAGATTCACAAATGACTCAGCTTGCCTTTTAACCTATACATATGTGTTAATTGTACATATATTTGTGTATAGGAAGAAAAACCTAGGTTTACCCAAGGTATGAACAACACAAAAACACACTAAAACCTACATAAATTCTACAATTCTTCACCAAATTCGATCAAACCTAGTCTAAACTCAAGAGAATTTTGTCAGCTTTCAGAATATATGGTCAAATTGCCGATTTGAGTGATTTAAATGGTCGAAATGATGAAAAAACCAAAATTTCGACCTAGGTCAAAATTTTCAAAAAACTGAATTTTTTTCCAAAAATACATATCCAAAATGGGTCTACTGTGGCTTAAAAGATTCACAAATGACTCAGCTTGCCTTTTAACCTATACATATGTGTTAATTGTACATATATTTGTGTATAGGAAGAAAAAACTAGGTTTACCCAAGGTATGAACAACACAAAAACACACTAAAACCTACATAAATTCTACAATTCTTCACCAAATTCGATCAAACCTAGTCTAAACTCAAGAGAATTTTGTCAGCTTTCAGAATATATGGTCAAATTGCCGATTTAAGTGATTAAAATGGTCGAAATGATGAAAAAACCAAAATTTCGACCTAGGTCAAAATTTTCAAAAAACTGAATTTTTTTCCAAAAATACATATCCAAAATGGGTCTACTGTGGCTTAAAAGATTCACAAATGACTCAGCTTGCCTTTTAACCTATACATATGTGTTAATTGTACATATATTTGTGTATAGGAAGAAAAAACTAGGTTTACCCAAGGTATGAACAACACAAAAACACACTAAAACCTACATAAATTCTACAATTCTTCACCAAATTCGATCAAACCTAGTCTAAACTCAAGAGAATTTTGTCAGCTTTCAGAATATATGGTCAAATTGCCGATTTGAGTGATTTAAATGGTCGAAATGATGAAAAAACCAAAATTTCGACCTAGGTCAAAATTTTCAAAAAACTGAATTTTTTTCCAAAAATACATATCCAAAATGGGTCTACTGTGGCTTAAAAGATTCACAAATGACTCAGCTTGCCTTTTAACCTATACATATGTGTTAATTGTACATATATTTGTGTATAGGAAGAAAAACCTAGGTTTACCCAAGGTATGAACAACACAAAAACACACTAAAACCTACATAAATTCTACAATTCTTCACCAAATTCGATCAAACCTAGTCTAAACTCAAGAGAATTTTGTCAGCTTTCAGAATATATGGTCAAATTGCCGATTTAAGTGATTTAAATGGTCGAAATGATGAAAAAACCAAAATTTCGACCTAGGTCAAAATTTTCAAAAAACTGAATTTTTTTCCAAAAATACATATCCAAAATGGGTCTACTGTGGCTTAAAAGATTCACAAATGACTCAGCTTGCCTTTTAACCTATACATATGTGTTAATTGTACATATATTTGTGTATAGGAAGAAAAAACTAGGTTTACCCAAGGTATGAACAACACAAAAACACACTAAAACCTACATAAATTCTACAATTCTTCACCAAATTCGATCAAACCTAGTCTAAACTCAAGAGAATTTTGTCAGCTTTCAGAATATATGGTCAAATTGCCGATTTAAGTGATTTAAATGGTCGAAATGATGAAAAAACCAAAATTTCGACCTAGGTCAAAATTTTCAAAAAACTGAATTTTTTTCCAAAAATACATATCCAAAATGGGTCTACTGTGGCTTAAAAGATTCACAAATGACTCAGCTTGCCTTTTAACCTATACATATGTGTTAATTGTACATATATTTGTGTATAGGAAGAAAAAACTAGGTTTACCCAAGGTATGAACAACACAAAAACACACTAAAACCTACATAAATTCTACAATTCTTCACCAAATTCGATCAAACCTAGTCTAAACTCAAGAGAATTTTGTCAGCTTTCAGAATATATGGTCAAATTGCCGATTTGAATGATTTAAATGGTCGAAATGATGAAAAAACCAAAATTTCGACCTAGGTCAAAATTTTCAAAAAACTGAATTTTTTTCCAAAAATACATATCCAAAATGGGTCTACTGTGGCTTAAAAGATTCACAAATGACTCAGCTTGCCTTTTAACCTATACATATGTGTTAATTGTACATATATTTGTGTATAGGAAGAAAAAACTAGGTTTACCCAAGGTATGAACAACACAAAAACACACTAAAACCTACATAAATTCTACAATTCTTCACCAAATTCGATCAAACCTAGTCTAAACTCAAGAGAATTTTGTCAGCTTTCAGAATATATGGTCAAATTGCCGATTTAAGTGATTTAAATGGTCGAAATGATGAAAAAACCAAAATTTCGACCTAGGTCAAAATTTTCAAAAAACTGAATTTTTTTCCAAAAATACATATCCAAAATGGGTCTACTGTGGCTTAAAAGATTCACAAATGACTCAGCTTGCCTTTTAACCTATACATATGTGTTAATTGTACATATATTTGTGTATAGGAAGAAAAACCTAGGTTTACCCAAGGTATGAACAACACAAAAACACACTAAAACCTACATAAATTCTACAATTCTTCACCAAATTCGATCAAACCTAGTCTAAACTCAAGAGAATTTTGTCAGCTTTCAGAATATATGGTCAAATTGCCGATTTGAGTGATTTAAATGGTCGAAATGATGAAAAAACCAAAATTTCGACCTAGGTCAAAATTTTCAAAAAACTGAATTTTTTTCCAAAAATACATATCCAAAATGGGTCTACTGTGGCTTAAAAGATTCACAAATGACTCAGCTTGCCTTTTAACCTATACATATGTGTTAATTGTACATATATTTGTGTATAGGAAGAAAAAACTAGGTTTACCCAAGGTATGAACAACACAAAAACACACTAAAACCTACATAAATTCTACAATTCTTCACCAAATTCGATCAAACCTAGTCTAAACTCAAGAGAATTTTGTCAGCTTTCAGAATATATGGTCAAATTGCCGATTTGAGTGATTAAAATGGTCGAAATGATGAAAAAACCAAAATTTCGACCTAGGTCAAAATTTTCAAAAAACTGAATTTTTTTCCAAAAATACATATCCAAAATGGGTCTACTGTGGCTTAAAAGATTCACAAATGACTCAGCTTGCCTTTTAACCTATACATATGTGTTAATTGTACATATATTTGTGTATAGGAAGAAAAAACTAGGTTTACCCAAGGTATGAACAACACAAAAACACACTAAAACCTACATAAATTCTACAATTCTTCACCAAATTCGATCAAACCTAGTCTAAACTCAAGAGAATTTTGTCAGCTTTCAGAATATATGGTCAAATTGCCGATTTGAGTTATTAAAATGGTCGAAATGATGAAAAAACCAAAATTTCGACCTAGGTCAAAATTTTCAAAAAACTGAATTTTTTTCCAAAAATACATATCCAAAATGGGTCTACTGTGGCTTAAAAGATTCACAAATGACTCAGCTTGCCTTTTAACCTATACATATGTGTTAATTGTACATATATTTGTGTATAGGAAGAAAAACCTAGGTTTACCCAAGGTATGAACAACACAAAAACACACTAAAACCTACATAAATTCTACAATTCTTCACCAAATTCGATCAAACCTAGTCTAAACTCAAGAGAATTTTGTCAGCTTTCAGAATATATGGTCAAATTGCCGATTTGAGTGATTTAAATGGTCGAAATGATGAAAAAACCAAAATTTCGACCTAGGTCAAAATTTTCAAAAAACTGAATTTTTTTCCAAAAATACATATCCAAAATGGGTCTACTGTGGCTTAAAAGATTCACAAATGACTCAGCTTGCCTTTTAACCTATACATATGTGTTAATTGTACATATATTTGTGTATAGGAAGAAAAACCTAGGTTTACCCAAGGTATGAACAACACAAAAACACACTAAAACCTACATAAATTCTACAATTCTTCACCAAATTCGATCAAACCTAGTCTAAACTCAAGAGAATTTTGTCAGCTTTCAGAATATATGGTCAAATTGCCGATTTGAGTGATTTAAATGGTCGAAATGATGAAAAAACCAAAATTTCGACCTAGGTCAAAATTTTCAAAAAACTGAATTTTTTTCCAAAAATACATATCCAAAATGGGTCTACTGTGGCTTAAAAGATTCACAAATGACTCAGCTTGCCTTTTAACCTATACATATGTGTTAATTGTACATATATTTGTGTATAGGAAGAAAAACCTAGGTTTACCCAAGGTATGAACAACACAAAAACACACTAAAACCTACATAAATTCTACAATTCTTCACCAAATTCGATCAAACCTAGTCTAAACTCAAGAGAATTTTGTCAGCTTTCAGAATATATGGTCAAATTGCCGATTTGAGTGATTAAAATGGTCGAAATGATGAAAAAACCAAAATTTCGACCTAGGTCAAAATTTTCAAAAAACTGAATTTTTTTCCAAAAATACATATCCAAAATGGGTCTACTGTGGCTTAAAAGATTCACAAATGACTCAGCTTGCCTTTTAACCTATACATATGTGTTAATTGTACATATATTTGTGTATAGGAAGAAAAACCTAGGTTTACCCAAGGTATGAACAACACAAAAACACACTAAAACCTACATAAATTCTACAATTCTTCACCAAATTCGATCAAACCTAGTCTAAACTCAAGAGAATTTTGTCAGCTTTCAGAATATATGGTCAAATTGCCGATTTGAGTGATTTAAATGGTCGAAATGATGAAAAAACCAAAATTTCGACCTAGGTCAAAATTTTCAAAAAACTGAATTTTTTTCCAAAAATACATATCCAAAATGGGTCTACTGTGGCTTAAAAGATTCACAAATGACTCAGCTTGCCTTTTAACCTATACATATGTGTTAATTGTACATATATTTGTGTATAGGAAGAAAAACCTAGGTTTACCCAAGGTATGAACAACACAAAAACACACTAAAACCTACATAAATTCTACAATTCTTCACCAAATTCGATCAAACCTAGTCTAAACTCAAGAGAATTTTGTCAGCTTTCAGAATATATGGTCAAATTGCCGATTTGAGTTATTAAAATGGTCGAAATGATGAAAAAACCAAAATTTCGACCTAGGTCAAAATTTTTAAAAAACTGAATTTTTTTCCAAAAATACATATCCAAAATGGGTCTACTGTGGCTTAAAAGATTCACAAATGACTCAGCTTGCCTTTTAACCTATACATATGTGTTAATTGTACATATATTTGTGTATAGGAAGAAAAACCTAGGTTTACCCAAGGTATGAACAACACAAAAACACACTAAAACCTACATAAATTCTACAATTCTTCACCAAATTCGATCAAACCTAGTCTAAACTCAAGAGAATTTTGTCAGCTTTCAGAATATATGGTCAAATTGCCGATTTGAGTTATTAAAATGGTCGAAATGATGAAAAAACCAAAATTTCGACCTAGGTCAAAATTTTTAAAAAACTGAATTTTTTTCCAAAAATACATATCCAAAATGGGTCTACTGTGGCTTAAAAGATTCACAAATGACTCAGCTTGCCTTTTAACCTATACATATGTGTTAATTGTACATATATTTGTGTATAGGAAGAAAAACCTAGGTTTACCCAAGGTATGAACAACACAAAAACACACTAAAACCTACATAAATTCTACAATTCTTCACCAAATTCGATCAAACCTAGTCTAAACTCAAGAGAATTTTGTCAGCTTTCAGAATATATGGTCAAATTGCCGATTTGAGTTATTAAAATGGTCGAAATGATGAAAAATCCAAAATTTCGACCTAGGTCAAAATTTTTAAAAAACTGAATTTTTTTCCAAAAATACATATCCAAAATGGGTCTACTGTGGCTTAAAAGATTCACAAATGACTCAGCTTGCCTTTTAACCTATACATATGTGTTAATTGTACATATATTTGTGTATAGGAAGAAAAACCTAGGTTTACCCAAGGTATGAACAACACAAAAACACACTAAAACCTACATAAATTCTACAATTCTTCACCAAATTCGATCAAACCTAGTCTAAACTCAAGAGAATTTTGTCAGCTTTCAGAATATATGGTCAAATTGCCGATTTGAGTTATTAAAATGGTCGAAATGATGAAAAAACCAAAATTTCGACCTAGGTCAAAATTTTAAAAAACTGAATTTTTTTCCAAAAATACATATCCAAAATGGGTCTACTGTGGCTTAAAAGATTCACAAATGACTCAGCTTGCCTTTTAACCTATACATATGTGTTAATTGTACATATATTTGTGTATAGGAAGAAAAACCTAGGTTTACCCAAGGTATGAACAACACAAAAACACACTAAAACCTACATAAATTCTACAATTCTTCACCAAATTCGATCAAACCTAGTCTAAACTCAAGAGAATTTTGTCAGCTTTCAGAATATATGGTCAAATTGCCGATTTGAGTTATTAAAATGGTCGAAATGATGAAAAAACCAAAATTTCGACCTAGGTCAAAATTTTTAAAAAACTGAATTTTTTTCCAAAAATACATATCCAAAATGGGTCTACTGTGGCTTAAAAGATTCACAAATGACTCAGCTTGCCTTTTAACCTATACATATGTGTTAATTGTACATATATTTGTGTATAGGAAGAAAAACCTAGGTTTACCCAAGGTATGAACAACACAAAAACACACTAAAACCTACATAAATTCTACAATTCTTCACCAAATTCGATCAAACCTAGTCTAAACTCAAGAGAATTTTGTCAGCTTTCAGAATATATGGTCAAATTGCCGATTTGAGTTATTAAAATGGTCGAAATGATGAAAAAACCAAAATTTCGACCTAGGTCAAAATTTTTAAAAAACTGAATTTTTTTCCAAAAATACATATCCAAAATGGGTCTACTGTGGCTTAAAAGATTCACAAATGACTCAGCTTGCCTTTTAACCTATACATATGTGTTAATTGTACATATATTTGTGTATAGGAAGAAAAACCTAGGTTTACCCAAGGTATGAACAACACAAAAACACACTAAAACCTACATAAATTCTACAATTCTTCACCAAATTCGATCAAACCTAGTCTAAATTCAAGAGAATTTTGTCAGCTTTCAGAATATATGGTCAAATTGCCGATTTGAGTTATTAAAATGGTCGAAATGATGAAAAAACCAAAATTTCGACCTAGGTCAAAATTTTTAAAAAACTGAATTTTTTTCCAAAAATACATATCCAAAATGGGTCTACTGTGGCTTAAAAGATTCACAAATGACTCAGCTTGCCTTTTAACCTATACATATGTGTTAATTGTACATATATTTGTGTATAGGAAGAAAAACCTAGGTTTACCCAAGGTATGAACAACACAAAAACACACTAAAACCTACATAAATTCTACAATTCTTCACCAAATTCGATCAAACCTAGTCTAAATTCAAGAGAATTTTGTCAGCTTTCAGAATATATGGTCAAATTGCCGATTTGAGTTATTAAAATGGTCGAAATGATGAAAAAACCAAAATTTCGACCTAGGTCAAAATTTTTAAAAAACTGAATTTTTTTCCAAAAATACATATCCAAAATGGGTCTACTGTGGCTTAAAAGATTCACAAATGACTCAGCTTGCCTTTTAACCTATACATATGTGTTAATTGTACATATATTTGTGTATAGGAAGAAAAACCTAGGTTTACCCAAGGTATGAACAACACAAAAACACACTAAAACCTACATAAATTCTACAATTCTTCACCAAATTCGATCAAACCTAGTCTAAACTCAAGAGAATTTTGTCAGCTTTCAGAATATATGGTCAAATTGCCGATTTGAGTTATTAAAATGGTCGAAATGATGAAAAATCCAAAATTTCGACCTAGGTCAAAATTTTTAAAAAACTGAATTTTTTTCCAAAAATACATATCCAAAATGGGTCTACTGTGGCTTAAAAGATTCACAAATGACTCAGCTTGCCTTTTAACCTATACATATGTGTTAATTGTACATATATTTGTGTATAGGAAGAAAAACCTAGGTTTACCCAAGGTATGAACAACACAAAAACACACTAAAACCTACATAAATTCTACAATTCTTCACCAAATTCGATCAAACCTAGTCTAAATTCAAGAGAATTTTGTCAGCTTTCAGAATATATGGTCAAATTGCCGATTTGAGTTATTAAAATGGTCGAAATGATGAAAAAACCAAAATTTCGACCTAGGTCAAAATTTTTAAAAAACTGAATTTTTTTCCAAAAATACATATCCAAAATGGGTCTACTGTGGCTTAAAAGATTCACAAATGACTCAGCTTGCCTTTTAACCTATACATATGTGTTAATTGTACATATATTTGTGTATAGGAAGAAAAACCTAGGTTTACCCAAGGTATGAACAACACAAAAACACACTAAAACCTACATAAATTCTACAATTCTTCACCAAATTCGATCAAACCTAGTCTAAATTCAAGAGAATTTTGTCAGCTTTCAGAATATATGGTCAAATTGCCGATTTGAGTTATTAAAATGGTCGAAATGATGAAAAAACCAAAATTTCGACCTAGGTCAAAATTTTTAAAAAACTGAATTTTTTTCCAAAAATACATATCCAAAATGGGTCTACTGTGGCTTAAAAGATTCACAAATGACTCAGCTTGCCTTTTAACCTATACATATGTGTTAATTGTACATATATTTGTGTATAGGAAGAAAAACCTAGGTTTACCCAAGGTATGAACAACACAAAAACACACTAAAACCTACATAAATTCTACAATTCTTCACCAAATTCGATCAAACCTAGTCTAAACTCAAGAGAATTTTGTCAGCTTTCAGAATATATGGTCAAATTGCCGATTTGAGTTATTAAAATGGTCGAAATGATGAAAAATCCAAAATTTCGACCTAGGTCAAAATTTTTAAAAAACTGAATTTTTTTCCAAAAATACATATCCAAAATGGGTCTACTGTGGCTTAAAAGATTCACAAATGACTCAGCTTGCCTTTTAACCTATACATATGTGTTAATTGTACATATATTTGTGTATAGGAAGAAAAACCTAGGTTTACCCAAGGTATGAACAACACAAAAACACACTAAAACCTACATAAATTCTACAATTCTTCACCAAATTCGATCAAACCTAGTCTAAACTTCAAGAGAATTTTGTCAGCTTTCAGAATATATGGTCAAATTGCCGATTTGAGTTATTAAAATGGTCGAAATGATGAAAAATCCAAAATTTCGACCTAGGTCAAAATTTTTAAAAAACTGAATTTTTTTCCAAAAATACATATCCAAAATGGGTCTACTGTGGCTTAAAAGATTCACAAATGACTCAGCTTGCCTTTTAACCTATACATATGTGTTAATTGTACATATATTTGTGTATAGGAAGAAAAACCTAGGTTTACCCAAGGTATGAACAACACAAAAACACACTAAAACCTACATAAATTCTACAATTCTTCACCAAATTCGATCAAACCTAGTCTAAATTCAAGAGAATTTTGTCAGCTTTCAGAATATATGGTCAAATTGCCGATTTGAGTTATTAAAATGGTCGAAATGATGAAAAATCCAAAATTTCGACCTAGGTCAAAATTTTAAAAAACTGAATTTTTTTCCAAAAATACATATCCAAAATGGGTCTACTGTGGCTTAAAAGATTCACAAATGACTCAGCTTGCCTTTTAACCTATACATATGTGTTAATTGTACATATATTTGTGTATAGGAAGAAAAACCTAGGTTTACCCAAGGTATGAACAACACAAAAACACACTAAAACCTACATAAATTCTACAATTCTTCACCAAATTCGATCAAACCTAGTCTAAATTCAAGAGAATTTTGTCAGCTTTCAGAATATATGGTCAAATTGCCGATTTGAGTTATTAAAATGGTCGAAATGATGAAAAAACCAAAATTTCGACCTAGGTCAAAATTTTTAAAAAACTGAATTTTTTTCCAAAAATACATATCCAAAATGGGTCTACTGTGGCTTAAAAGATTCACAAATGACTCAGCTTGCCTTTTAACCTATACATATGTGTTAATTGTACATATATTTGTGTATAGGAAGAAAAACCTAGGTTTACCCAAGGTATGAACAACACAAAAACACACTAAAACCTACATAAATTCTACAATTCTTCACCAAATTCGATCAAACCTAGTCTAAATTCAAGAGAATTTTGTCAGCTTTCAGAATATATGGTCAAATTGCCGATTTGAGTTATTAAAATGGTCGAAATGATGAAAAAACCAAAATTTCGACCTAGGTCAAAATTTTTAAAAAACTGAATTTTTTTCCAAAAATACATATCCAAAATGGGTCTACTGTGGCTTAAAAGATTCACAAATGACTCAGCTTGCCTTTTAACCTATACATATGTGTTAATTGTACATATATTTGTGTATAGGAAGAAAAACCTAGGTTTACCCAAGGTATGAACAACACAAAAACACACTAAAACCTACATAAATTCTACAATTCTTCACCAAATTCGATCAAACCTAGTCTAAACTCAAGAGAATTTTGTCAGCTTTCAGAATATATGGTCAAATTGCCGATTTGAGTTATTAAAATGGTCGAAATGATGAAAAAACCAAAATTTCGACCTAGGTCAAAATTTTTAAAAAACTGAATTTTTTTCCAAAAATACATATCCAAAATGGGTCTACTGTGGCTTAAAAGATTCACAAATGACTCAGCTTGCCTTTTAACCTATACATATGTGTTAATTGTACATATATTTGTGTATAGGAAGAAAAACCTAGGTTTACCCAAGGTATGAACAACACAAAAACACACTAAAACCTACATAAATTCTACAATTCTTCACCAAATTCGATCAAACCTAGTCTAAACTCAAGAGAATTTTGTCAGCTTTCAGAATATATGGTCAAATTGCCGATTTGAGTTATTAAAATGGTCGAAATGATGAAAAATCCAAAATTTCGACCTAGGTCAAAATTTTTAAAAAACTGAATTTTTTTCCAAAAATACATATCCAAAATGGGTCTACTGTGGCTTAAAAGATTCACAAATGACTCAGCTTGCCTTTTAACCTATACATATGTGTTAATTGTACATATATTTGTGTATAGGAAGAAAAACCTAGGTTTACCCAAGGTATGAACAACACAAAAACACACTAAAACCTACATAAATTCTACAATTCTTCACCAAATTCGATCAAACCTAGTCTAAACTCAAGAGAATTTTGTCAGCTTTCAGAATATATGGTCAAATTGCCGATTTGAGTTATTAAAATGGTCGAAATGATGAAAAATCCAAAATTTCGACCTAGGTCAAAATTTTTAAAAAACTGAATTTTTTTCCAAAAATACATATCCAAAATGGGTCTACTGTGGCTTAAAAGATTCACAAATGACTCAGCTTGCCTTTTAACCTATACATATGTGTTAATTGTACATATATTTGTGTATAGGAAGAAAAACCTAGGTTTACCCAAGGTATGAACAACACAAAAACACACTAAAACCTACATAAATTCTACAATTCTTCACCAAATTCGATCAAACCTAGTCTAAATTCAAGAGAATTTTGTCAGCTTTCAGAATATATGGTCAAATTGCCGATTTGAGTTATTAAAATGGTCGAAATGATGAAAAATCCAAAATTTCGACCTAGGTCAAAATTTTAAAAAACTGAATTTTTTTCCAAAAATACATATCCAAAATGGGTCTACTGTGGCTTAAAAGATTCACAAATGACTCAGCTTGCCTTTTAACCTATACATATGTGTTAATTGTACATATATTTGTGTATAGGAAGAAAAACCTAGGTTTACCCAAGGTATGAACAACACAAAAACACACTAAAACCTACATAAATTCTACAATTCTTCACCAAATTCGATCAAACCTAGTCTAAATTCAAGAGAATTTTGTCAGCTTTCAGAATATATGGTCAAATTGCCGATTTGAGTTATTAAAATGGTCGAAATGATGAAAAAACCAAAATTTCGACCTAGGTCAAAATTTTTAAAAAACTGAATTTTTTTCCAAAAATACATATCCAAAATGGGTCTACTGTGGCTTAAAAGATTCACAAATGACTCAGCTTGCCTTTTAACCTATACATATGTGTTAATTGTACATATATTTGTGTATAGGAAGAAAAACCTAGGTTTACCCAAGGTATGAACAACACAAAAACACACTAAAACCTACATAAATTCTACAATTCTTCACCAAATTCGATCAAACCTAGTCTAAATTCAAGAGAATTTTGTCAGCTTTCAGAATATATGGTCAAATTGCCGATTTGAGTTATTAAAATGGTCGAAATGATGAAAAAACCAAAATTTCGACCTAGGTCAAAATTTTTAAAAAACTGAATTTTTTTCCAAAAATACATATCCAAAATGGGTCTACTGTGGCTTAAAAGATTCACAAATGACTCAGCTTGCCTTTTAACCTATACATATGTGTTAATTGTACATATATTTGTGTATAGGAAGAAAAACCTAGGTTTACCCAAGGTATGAACAACACAAAAACACACTAAAACCTACATAAATTCTACAATTCTTCACCAAATTCGATCAAACCTAGTCTAAATTCAAGAGAATTTTGTCAGCTTTCAGAATATATGGTCAAATTGCCGATTTGAGTTATTAAAATGGTCGAAATGATGAAAAATCCAAAATTTCGACCTAGGTCAAAATTTTAAAAAACTGAATTTTTTTCCAAAAATACATATCCAAAATGGGTCTACTGTGGCTTAAAAGATTCACAAATGACTCAGCTTGCCTTTTAACCTATACATATGTGTTAATTGTACATATATTTGTGTATAGGAAGAAAAACCTAGGTTTACCCAAGGTATGAACAACACAAAAACACACTAAAACCTACATAAATTCTACAATTCTTCACCAAATTCGATCAAACCTAGTCTAAACTCAAGAGAATTTTGTCAGCTTTCAGAATATATGGTCAAATTGCCGATTTGAGTTATTAAAATGGTCGAAATGATGAAAAAACCAAAATTTCGACCTAGGTCAAAATTTTTAAAAAACTGAATTTTTTTCCAAAAATACATATCCAAAATGGGTCTACTGTGGCTTAAAAGATTCACAAATGACTCAGCTTGCCTTTTAACCTATACATATGTGTTAATTGTACATATATTTGTGTATAGGAAGAAAAACCTAGGTTTACCCAAGGTATGAACAACACAAAAACACACTAAAA
>NW_026095867.1:0-897 GCF_023614345.1 Adelges cooleyi
CCTACATAAATTCTACAATTCTTCACCAAATTCGATCAAACCTAGTCTAAACTCAAGAGAATTTTGTCAGCTTTCAGAATATATGGTCAAATTGCCGATTTGAGTGATTAAAATGGTCGAAATGATGAAAAATCCAAAATTTCGACCTAGGTCAAAATTTTTAAAAAACTGAATTTTTTTCCAAAAATACATATCCAAAATGGGTCTACTGTGGCTTAAAAGATTCACAAATGACTCAGCTTGCCTTTTAACCTATACATATGTGTTAATTGTACATATATTTGTGTATAGGAAGAAAAACCTAGGTTTACCCAAGGTATGAACAACACAAAAACACACTAAAACCTACATAAATTCTACAATTCTTCACCAAATTCGATCAAACCTAGTCTAAACTCAAGAGAATTTTGTCAGCTTTCAGAATATATGGTCAAATTGCCGATTTGAGTGATTAAAATGGTCGAAATGATGAAAAACCAAAATTTCGACCTAGGTCAAAATTTTTAAAAAACTGAATTTTTTTCCAAAAATACATATCCAAAATGGGTCTACTGTGGCTTAAAAGATTCACAAATGACTCAGCTTGCCTTTTAACCTATACATATGTGTTAATTGTACATATATTTGTGTATAGGAAGAAAAACCTAGGTTTACCCAAGGTATGAACAACACAAAAACACACTAAAACCTACATAAATTCTACAATTCTTCACCAAATTCGATCAAACCTAGTCTAAACTCAAGAGAATTTTGTCAGCTTTCAGAATATATGGTCAAATTGCCGATTTGAGTTATTAAAATGGTCGAAATGATGAAAAAACCAAAATTTCGACCTAGGTCAAAATTTTTAAAAAACTGAATTTTTTTCCAAAAATACATATCCAAAATGGGTCTACT